>NC_052173.1:14241029-14513529 GCF_902713615.1 Scyliorhinus canicula
CACATCTAACCTGAACATCTTTGGACTGTGGGGGGAAACCGGAGCGCCCGGAGGAAACCCACGCACACACGGGGAGAACGTGCAAACTCCGCACAGCCAGTGACCCAAGCCGGGAATCGAACCCGGGTCCCTGGCGCTGTGAGACAGCAGTGCTAACCCGTCCCTTTCATCAAATTTTGGAAAAGCCTGTACAAACCTAAAACATCTCCCCACCGGTTCTATCTAGGGCAGCACAGTGGCGCAGTGGTTAACGCTGCTGCCTCACGGCGCCGAGGTCCCAGGTTCGATCCCGGCTCTGGGTCACTGCCCGTGTGGAGTTTGCACATTCTCCCCGTGTCTGCGTGGGTCTCACCCCCACAACCCAAACATGTGCAGGGTAGGTGGATTGGCCCTTAATTGGAAAAACAATAATTGGGTGATCGAAATTTAAAAAAAACAACGACTTTCTTCCTCATCGAGCTCTGTTGGACACTGCATTTTAATTTGATTCCCTCCCTCTCTTTCCTTTTCTCTTTCTACCATTTCTAACGTCTGCATTTCCACTTCTCTTTCGAAAGCTCTCTGTCTCGTTTCCTTCCATTTCTAATTTCTTCATTGCTATTTTTCTTTGCAATTGAATTTGAGCTCATTTAATTCCCCCACTCCTCTGGGTCTGTCTGACATCACAAATAGCTTTAAATGAGTTGCTTTGCTTTCAATTACTTCAGTTTTCTTGGCTCCTGTAGATAATGCTAATTCCAATTTATCTGCTCATTCCATCAATTTAGCTTTCAAATTGCTAAGGTTATATTATCTATTTCCGAATGAACTTGGGCTAGAGTGAGTTCCATCTTTTCAGTCTTCTGGGCCGGGATTCTCCCCTACACGGCGGGGGCAGGATTGACGGTTCTCCGACCTGGCCCGGGGGGGGGGGGGGGTCGGAGAATCCCGCCCCTTATTTTAAATAACACGTTCTCACTTGGTTCCAGGTGCTCCTCACTCTTGTTATGTTTATAAAGTCACAAATCCCTTCCGCCCAAAAGGAATTTTGCTTTTTAAAATCCTGACTAAGAGTCCACAATAGAACATAGAACAGTACAGCACAGAACAGGCCCTTCGGCCCTCGATGTTGTGCCGAGCCATAATCACCCTACTCAAAGCCATGTATCAACCCTATACCCGTAACCCAACAACCCCCCCCCCCCTTAACCTTACTTTTTAGGATACTACGGGCAATTTAGCGTGGCCAATCCACCTAACCCGCACATCTTTGGACTGTGGGAGGAAACCGGAGCACCCGGAGGAAACCCACGCACACAGGGGGAGGACGTGCAGACTCCACACAGACAGTGACCCAGCCGGGAATCGAACCTGGGACCCTGGAGCTGTGAAGCATTTATGCTAACCACCATGCTACCGTGCTGCCCCACAATGTTTGTGAAGAATCCCATTGACGTTACCTGGGAGGGTATCTCAAAATCCTGAAGGGTAACTTGAAACACTGGTTGTCGGTGGTGTATTTTTGCTTGGATTAATATGAGGAACGATGAAGAACCCAGTGAAGAACCAGTCTAGTCATTGGGTAAACAATTAATAAAGAATATTTATTGAAGTAAAAGAGAAGAGAAAACACACAGCAAATGACTCGTCTACACTATAACACTAAAATATATGAATAACTAAACACGTTGTTTTATCTGAAGTTCCCACTTCTTCCCAAAATATACCCACCTTCCTGACCTCACCGAGACACCCCTTTTTCCAATCAATATTCACTTTTCGTAACTCTGTAGGTCAAATCCCGTTAATAGTTACCATACAATACTGTTTAGGTGATCAAGTCTGGGAGAATGTCTCTTCCTGGTTCAGCAAAGGCTCAAACCTTTGTACGGGGAGAATATCTGCCATGGCTCTGAATGTCAGCTGGAACAATCCTCTGTGGCACCCTGTGCAAACTCCACACAGACAGTGACCCAAGGCCAGAATTGAACCCGGGTCTCTGGCGCTCTGAGGTGGCAGTGCTAACCACTATGCCACCCAATATAAATCAGGCCCTGAAGCCGCAGCACGTATGACCTTCTCTTCCAGTTAACAAGCACCAAAAGAGACTTGGGAGTCCATGTATGTAAATCATTAAAATTCCATAGACACTGATACAGAAAGTAATCAGACGGGGGATGGAATGTTGACCTTCATATCTGGAGGACGAGAATACAAGGGGGTAGAACTCAAGCTTGAGCTGCACAAGGTTCTGGTTAGACCACACCGAGACTCTCCACGAGCAATTCCTGAGGAAGGACGTCCTGATCTTGCAGGGGGCGCAGTCTAGATTTACCAGAACGATACCTGGAACTCCATGGGTTGAATTACAATGAGAGATTGTCCCCCACGGGGGCTGTATGCCCTGGAATTCAGAATATTAAAGGGTGATTCGATTGCAGTTATCAACATGTTAAGCAAGCAGATGGGGTAGATAGGGAGGAATTATTTCTGCTGAAATCTTTGACTCAGATATATATGGATTGGGATTCTCCGGTATCCGACGCAGAAATTGCTTTCGGCGATTCGCCGGAGAATCCTCGTTGGTGCCGAAATTGGGGGTGGTTCCGCTTTTGCGATATTCCACCCCCTCCAAAATGGCATACTCCCAGACTACATCGCTAACCGTCAGGTTAGCCTCAGGACGTTAGCTGAGGCCCTCCCCCGATACCTCGCCCCCGATGGGCCAAATCCCCGTCGGCGTGGGGCGCGTGTGCTTTATTTTTTGGGATCCTGGCGTGGCGGATGCGGATTGAGTCCAGCGCCGTCATAGTCAGGGGAGAGTGGATCCGCGGGTGAGGGGCTTTGGCGGGGGCAGGGGGCACTGGTGAGGGGTGGCGAGTCTGGTCAGAGGGGGACACTATTTGGCAGGTGCAGCAGGCGCCATGTTGCACGAAGTGGCTGCTGCAGGCCGCCGGCGAGCGCATGCGAGGCCACGCGCCCGTCAATTCTCCGACCGTGTCCGCAGCTAAAGCCGGGGTCTATACTCTGCGTGCCTGCTAGTCCCCCACCAGATGGAGGATCGGTGGCCATTTTGCACCATTATTTTGGGCGGAAAACGCCACCGTTCCCACGCCGACGTCAGGACACGGTCTTCAAATCGGAGAATCCAGTCCAGGGTCTAAAAATTAGAACCAGAATTTTCAGTGGTGAAATTGAAAAAACCTTTCGACACACAATAGGTGGAACTCTGTTCTGCAGTGGGCAATTGGTGCCAGATCAATGGTTTATTTTGGGCACAATTCAGCCACCACATTGCGCACGGCGCGGGCCCAGGTGCACAGGGTGAAGAGCGGGAAAGGCCAAAGTTGGGATTTGCACTAGGCGAGAAACATTTTGAGATTCACCAGATCCTCCCTGATGGCGAGTTCCCGATCTCACCCAAAAATGGGAAGAAGATCGAACGGCCTAATTTTCATTCATTTCAATCCCATTAGCGAGATTGAAGTCAAATGCAGTGGCCTCCTGGGAGTTACCACATGCAGCGAGAAATCACTCCTTTTCAAAAATGCGAAGCTGGCGCGCTAACTGCTGAGGGAAAGCGAGGGCGGGGGGAGTAACCATTTTCATTTTCCAGCACGGAGCTCAAGGGAACTGGAGCTGCTGTCCCAGCGATTGGGGGTCCCGTGAGGGGGTGGGGGTGAGGGGCATTGTGTCTGTGAGACCTTCAAGCCATCTTTATATATCGTGGAGACCCACAACAGGGGCAACCACAGCTGCAGCCTTTCTATCCAATGGCCCAGGGTTTAGAGAACCCCAAAGTGTATCATGGAGTTCACCTGACCCACAACTTTTACTAGATTGTGGTATGGGGAGCACACGGCCCACTCTACAGGTATGGTACAGCAGAAATGGAAAAGTATTTTTGAAGCAAAACAATGTTTATTCTATGAACTCAAGTTAACTTTCTGTTGTGCCGCCCTAATAACCCCTAAAAACTCCTGCCATTGCTGTTCCACTGTCCTCCCTGCTGGGCTCTTTTTCCAATCAACTCTGGCCAGCTCCTCCCTCATGTCTTTGCAGTTACCCTTATTTAATTGTAATACCGTTCCATCTGATTGCAGCTTCTCCCTCTCAAACTGCAGGGTAAATTCTATCATATTGTGGTCACTGCTCCCCAAGGGTTCCTTCACCTTAAGTTCCCTAATCAAGTCTGCCTCATTACACATCACCAAATCCAGAATTGCCTGTTCCCTAGTAGGCTCTGTCACAAGCTGCTCCAAAAAAACCCATCTCTTAGACATTTCACAAATTCCTTTTCTTGGGATCCACTTCCAACCTGATTTTCCCAGTCCACCTGCATATTGAAGTCCCCCATGATTATGTCCAAGATGAAGATGCTCACTCGGAGCTATGTATGGTGGCCAGGAATTGCTGGCGACATTGAGCGGTTCGTTGGTTTAGCTCACTGGGCTAAATTGCTGGCTTTTAAAGCACACCAAGCAGGCCAGCAACACGGTTCAATTCCCGTACCAGCCTCCCCGGACAGGCGCCGGAATGAAATGAAATGAAAAAAATGAAAACTGAAAATCGCTTATTGTCACGAGTAGGCTTCAATGAAGTTACTGTGAAAAGCCCCTAGTCGCCACATTCCAGCGCCTGTCCGGGGAGGCTGTTACAGGAATCAAACCGTGCTGCTGGCCTGCTTGGTCTGCTTTAAAAGCCAGCGATTTAGCTGAGTGAGCTAAACCAGCCCCTCGTGGCGACTAGGGGCTTTTCACAGTAACTTCGTTGAAGCCTACTCGTGACAATAAGCGATTTTCATTTCATTTCATTAGTGCCCCGCGTTTCAGGAACATCAAACAGTCTGACAGACACGGACAACACTGACAGGTACCAATAGGCATCAACAGGCACTGACAGACCAGCAGACAGTAAGGCGTGGCAGCCATCAATTGGCATTGCCCACAGGTGGTGAGGATAAAGTGGAAGTGGGAGGATGAGTTTGGGAGGGAAATAGGTTGGGGTCTCTGGTGTGAGGCAATAGGGTGGGTAAACTCAGCCTACTCCTGCGCAAGGATGAATTTGATTCAGTTCAAGGTGGTACACAGGGTGTACATGACTCGGGCGAGGATGACTGAGTTCTTCCATGACATGGCCGATGGGTGTGAGAAGTGTGCGCGGGGCCGGCGAATGATGTTCACATGTTTTGGGGTTGCAAGAAGCTGGAGAGTTTCGGGGAGACAGTGTTTGGAACATTAACCAGGGTAGCATAGAATTTACAGTCCTTAAGGAGGCCATTCGGCCCATCGAGTCTGCACCGGCTCTTGGAAAGAGCACCCCACTGAAGCCCGCACCTCCACCCTATCCCTGTAACCCAGTAACCCTACCCAACCTAAGGGCAATTTATCATGGCCAATCCACCTAATCTGCACATCTTTGGACTGTGGGAGGAAGCCGGATCATCCGGAGGAAACCCAGGCAGACACGGGGAGAACGTGCAGATTCCGCACAGACAGTGACCCAAGCCGGGAATCGAACCTGGGACCCTGGAGGTGTGAAGCAACAGTGTTAACCACTATGCTACCGTGCCACCCCTAGTGGGGGCTTCCAAGAGGCCATTCATGACCATATTTGAGGAACTGTTGATTGCGGGGGCGGGGTGGAGGGGGGAAGGGGGCGGGATTAAAAGGGGAGAAACTGCACAAACTGTTAACCATGCTTTGATGGACTGTGTATTTTGTTGATGTGTATGCTTGGAATAAAATATCCTTTTCAAAAAATCAATAGGCATTGCCAGATACTGAAAGGCCCCAGTGACCATCAGCAGGCACTTTCAGCTTGCCAGACCATGATAGTATATAACTCCTCCTGATCTTTGGGCCTTCAACTCCAGGCTTGGACATTGTTCTCAGTGCCCGTTTGATGCCAGGATACAGGCCCGAAACCAATTTCCACAATTTCCCCTCAGGATCAGCGTGCCCACCATTTAGACCTGGGCTTTCTCTGTCAGAAATACTCGCTGTGTTTCACAAAGCAAGGACACAACCACAGATTTTAGCCCGTAGGTGTATCCAGGTTGGATTGCTATTGTCCCTGTTGTTAACTTCAAATGTTCATTAACAAGCAGACCAACCTTCTATATCAATAGATTGTGAAAGCAGATGGGAGATGTCTTCAAATGTCAATCTGTTCACAGAGCAAATAGTGTCAAATATTAACTTAGCTGCAAGTAAGTGCACAACCCAAACATAGAAAGTTGAAAGAAAAAAAAGTACATTTATTTATTCCTTCTCACAACATTCCAAAGCACTTGACAGCCTATGACGTACTTCTTGAAGTGCTGTCACTGTTGCGTTGTAGGAAGCATTGGAGCTAAGCTGCTCACAGCATGATCCCTTCAACAGCAATCTGTTGTGTCAAATAAAAACAGAAAAGGCTGGAAATCCTCAACCGGTCAGGCAGCATTGAAGTATCTGCCTATTTCAGGCCCAAATCTTGGAGTGGGACTTGAACCGCCAATCCACGCTCTGGGTCACCACCCCTCAAATCCTAAGGCTGTTGATGTGCTTCTTGTCAGACGTCCCATTAACATCGACCAAATAAAACACCAGCCTCAACCAGGCCACAACCCGTCCTTCTAACCACAGCGAACCTGCTGCAGAATTATAGACCAAAATCTGATCTCCCGCCCGAACCGACCTGTCCTCTCTCTGCTCTGACCGCTGACTCTTCTGGGAGGCCTGACATGCCTCCACCTTTCCCTCCAAATTTGGGAAAACAAGATCCAATCGTGTTCTCAACCGACAGCTCGTGAGCAGCTCAGCTGATGTGAGCCCTGTGGTTGAGTTGGACAACAGCAAAAAATTAGCCAACCTCTGGTGAAGTGATCTATCTGACTGCTTTTTCATGCTGTTCGTGAAAGTTTGAGTGGCCTGTTCAGCCAGGCTGTTTGTCGCTGGATGGTAGGAGGCTATTCTCACGTGTCGTATTCCATTTGCTCTCACAAAACACAGGAAAAGGTAACGGGAGTGCCATTGTCCAAAACGATTGCCTCGGGAAGCCCATGATTGACAAACAAATGGCACAAAGCCTCGACCATGGCCACTGAGGTAGTAGGCCTGGACCGACAACCACCAGCACCAAAAACATCTTGCCCAGAAACGGACCCCCATCAGCCACATGGACTCTAGTCCGCAGGTAACCTGGCCTTTCCCAAAGTGTGGCAGAAGGCGGCAAAGATTGCTGCATTTGGCAAGAGTTGTATGAGCTCTTCAATGGCCTTGTCCGTGCCTGACTACCAGACGTAACTGCACGGCAACATCTTCATCTCTGTCTGCCCTGGCTGGGTGCTGTGTAACTCTTGAAGGAGCAGCCCCATAGCCTGAGGCGGGATAATCACCCATGGTCCCCAGACAATCACACCGCCTTCACATGTCAACTGACTAGTGTGGTAGGCCCTCAGCTGTTCTCATAGCGCCCCAGTCTGTGTCATTCGTTTAACCTTTGAAAGAATATCTCATTGAGCCCAGCTGCAGATGTGCCCCGCGGACACTGGTGGGGTGTCCAGAGAGTTTAGGGATGATCTCCTGGGGTGCCTGCTGGCGGTGCAATACTCTTGGGCAGGGGCAAGCGACTGAACACATCCACATTGCAATTTGTGTCTCAGGCCAGTGCTAAGAAGCAGAGTTGGAAACTGCCAACAGCAGGGTCCAACGCTGCACCCTCACTGAGGCTGTGTGTGGTTTGGCCTTGTCTTCCCTTAACAAGCCCTATGTCGAACTGTTGCCCCTACACATACTAGTGAAATTTCTTCACACTGAGTTGATTCAAAATAAACCTTCCACAGTAATTGACCATACCAAGGAAGGATTTGAGCTCGCTGCTATTTTTGGGTGCAGGGACATCTTGTGTGGCCTTGGTCTTTTCTTCCAAAGGGCGCAACCCTGTCACATCAATGCAAAATCATGGTGTAACACCTCAGACGTCTGGAAGGTACATTTTCCATGTTTTAGGCAGACCCCAGCATCATGAAACCTCTTTAATACCGCCTCCAGGCTGGCCATGTGCTCTTCAGTTGTGCCGGTGACTTGCACATCATCAAGGTAAGCCATTACCTTGGGAATCCCCTGGAGGAGCTTTTCCATCGTGTGCTGGAAGATAACGCAGGCTGAAGCGATGCTGAAGAGGCCTCTGTGGGTATTGATTGTAGCAAACTTCTGAGACCTCATCCAGTTCCACACCTCCCGCCAGCTTGGCGTAGAAGTCTTCAATTTAGGGAATCGATACCAATTGACCTGGGCAGCCTGGTTTATGGTCCCCACAAATCCTCATTAAACAATCGCGTTTAACGTCGCCCACTCTGAAAACTGGACTGGTTTGAGTATACCCAGCTCTTTCAATCTCTTGAGTGTTGCTTTAACCTCCTGATGCAATACGTATGGCACTGGCCTGGCTCTGAAGAACTTAGGTGTTGAATCAAGATTGATACATGCCTTGGCTTTTATGTCCTTATTTCAGCCCAATTCTTCATCTTCATACTTCCTCAAGACATCTTGGAGGACGTCATATATTTTGAAGGTTTATAGCCGGTTGAGCTTAATCTTCAGCAGCCAACAGACTTGCACGATGACCAAAGGCAGATTGGCCTCCTGCCTTCTGTAGGCCACTGGGGTTTTGGCTGCTCTGAGGATCTTCAAAATCTCCCTGGTGTCTGTTGAAAGTTTGGCTGTGGTATTCTTTAAGCTTAAAGTCCTGCGCATAAATATTGGAAGGTCTACTCACCCACTACAGCACGTCTTTCGGGACTTGTGGGAGGACACCGGACCGCCCGGAGGAAACCCACGCGGACACGGGGAGAACGTGCAGACTCCGCACAGACAGTGACCCAAGTCGGGAATCGAACCAGGGACCCTGACGCTGTGAAGCAACAGTGTAACCACTGTGCTACCGTGCCGCCCAATTCTCCTCAATTCGGCCTCCAACCTGACTGAGAGCCTTAACTCCTTGCCATTGTGGGAGGGTAACAGAGCGAGGACCAGCAGGTTCAGTAACTGCACCAGCTTCATTCACACAGTGGTTAGCACTGCTGCCTCACTGCGCCAGGGACCCGGGTTCAATTCCGGCCTTGGATCACTGTGCGGAGTCTGCATGTTCTCGCCATGTCTGCGTGGGTTTCCTCCGGGTGCTCCGGTTTCCTCCCCCAGTCCAAAGATGTGCTGTTAGGTGGATTGGCAGTGATAAATTGTCCATCGGTGGGGTTACTGGGATAGGGCCTCGGTTAGGGTACTCTTTCAGAGGGTCAGTGCAGACTTGATGGGCTGGATGGCCTCCTTCTGTACTGTCAGGATTCTCTGATTCCAGGTAGGAAAATAAAAAAAATGATTCTGCTTTTGTTTCCTTATCACATCTCCCAAGATACCCCATTTCCCATGCAATAAACGACTTTGAAGTATACTAAATTTACCAACCCAGGTTGCAAAAGGAACAATAAAGATCACGTTATTTCAGAGAAGCTATGTGCAATCTGTTGCATGAGGGTTCATTGTATTTCGGAAGCAGACGATAAGCAGGTCAATTTGTACAATGGCTGCAGTGCGCAACATTGTATGATTACACTGGTTGCAAAACTTTTTTCCTCTGTACTTTGATGATTCTCCACTGATTACTTTGCAAAGGAAACTCAGTTCGCCTGATTGGAGAGCGTTGCGAAAGATGTTCTGCGAAGATATGTTCCCTTTCGCATTTAACTCTTTAAATCCTCTATTGCGGTGTCACTCAGCGACTTCCCTCAGAATAGAAATTTCCCATTCCCACAGAATAAGTTCCGAAAGTCCGCTGTGGGCCTGTGAAGGACTCAGGAACCGTTGCTGCAGGGGTAATAGGAAGGAACTGCAGTTTGATTAAAGGGTTCATTGTTTGGAAGGGCCGCTTGCTACGCAGAAAGGATGTCGGACAGACGACAGACATACATTTCTGTAGCACCATTCGTAGCCTTGGGAGGGCCCAAGTAGATCAGCTGCTAATGAAATGTGTTTCAATGTCGTCACTGTTGGCGTAACGGAAACCCATGGCTCCCCACACATAGCAATGAGATAAATGAACAGATTTCTGTTCCCAACAGCGGTAAACCTCATCTATCCCACGACTCAACCCCCAACTGCCCTCCTCACATGCCACTTCACAGCCCTATGCCACCCCATGCCATTTCAGATTCCCCATGCCACTTCACAGCCCTATGCCACCCCATGCCATTTCAGATTCCCCATGCCACTTCACAGCCCTATGCCACCCCATGCCACTTCAGATTCCCCATGCCATTTCAGATTCCCCATGCCACTTCTCAGCCCTATGCCACCCCATGCCACTTCAGATTCCCCATGCCACTTCAGATTCCCCATGCCACTTCAGATTCCCCATGCCATTTCACAGCCCTATGCCACCCCATGCCACTTCAGATTCCCCATGCCACTTCAGATTCCCCATGCCACTTCAGATTCCCCATGCCATTTCACAGCCCTATGCCACCCCATGCCACTTCAGATTCCTCATGCCACTTCAAATTCCTCATGCCACCCCATGCCACTTTAGATTCCCCATGCCACCTCTTTGACCCCCCTTCCCCCATGTTAGGGAGGGGTGAGGACATGGAGAGATTTGAACACAAGGCTGAGAATATTAAATTTGAGGCATTGCCAGGCCAGAAGCTAATGTAAGTCAGTGAGGACAGGGCAGATAGGTGAAAGAGACCTGGTGTGATTTAGGTGCCAGTTTAGAATGAGCTGAAGTGTACACGGGGTCGAAGGCGGGAGCTGCATCTGGAGAAAATTGGAATAGTGGAGTCTGGAGGTGATAAAGGCATGGCAAGGGCTTCAGGAGGAGGCAATTGGACACAGTTGGGTGGCTTTGTGGGTTTAATTGTAACAAGACTACACAAAAGGACCAACAACTTTCTCAGGGTAGCAGCTGAAGTATGACCTGAAGCTCAGCTCCATTCTAATATCCCTCCCAGCTCAACATGCACTCCACCTTCTGGCCTAGATGAAAATAGCAACTCTATGCTGGGGAAACCTCATGAAAAAAGTTTGTGATGGGATTTGATTCCAGGTTTCTTAGTCAATATTTCAAGCAAAAAATTCAAATAAATACAAAATCCCACCAATTGGATCACTTTAAATGAGTTTCTGTTTGATAGAGAAAGAAGCACCTGCCTTTCGTGACTTTGGGACATCGAATCAGAGAATGGTTACAGTACAGAAGGAGGCCATTCAGCCCATCACACCATTCTTCAAGGTCAACTCAGCCAGTCCCATTTCCTGCCCTGTACCTGTAGCGTACACATTTTCTTTTTTTGGGGGGGGGGGGGGATCTAATTCCCTTTTGAAAGTTACGATTGAACCTCTACCTCTCTCTCAGGCAGAACATTCCAGACCCTGCCTTGGGGCAGCACGGTAGCATTGTGGATAGCACAATCGCTTCACAGCTCCAGGGTCCCAGGTTCGATTCCGGCTTGGGTCACTGTCTGTGCGGAGTCTGCACATCCTCCCCGTGTCTGCGTGGGTTTCCTCCGGGTGCTCCGGTTTCCTCCCACAGTCCAAAGATGTGCAGGTTAGGTGGATTGGCCATGATAAATTGCCCTTAGTGTCCAAAATTGCCCTTAGTGTTGGGTGGGGTTACTGGGTTATGGGGATAGGGTGGAGTTGATGACCTTGGGTAGGGCGCTCTTTCCAAGAGCCGGTGCAGACTCGATGGGCTGAATGGCCTCCTTCTGCACTGTAAATTCTATGATTCTAACAGCTCGCTGCGTGAAAAAGGTTTTTCCTCATATCACCTGAACTCTATGCCCCTCTGGTTCTAGATCCTTCCGCCAATGGGAACAGTCTCTCTTTATCGACTCTGTCCAGACTCCCTCATGATTTTGAACACCTCAATCAAATCTCCTCTCAACGTTCACCAAGGAAAAAAGTTCCTATCCATCCACGGAACAGAAATCCCTCATTCCTGGAACCACCCTCATGAATCATTTCTGCGTTGTCTATCAAGCCGACACATCCTTCCTTTTTTTTAATATATAAAGTTAGAGGACCCAATTCATTTTTTCCAATTAAGGGGAAATTTAGCGTGGCCAATCCACCTATCCTGCACATCTTTGGGTTATGGGGGTGAGACCCATGCAGACACGGGGAGAATGTGCAAACTCCACACGGACAGTGACCCAGGGCCGGGATCGAACCTGGGACCTCGGCACCATGAGGCAGCAGGGCTAACCCACTGACACATCCTTCCTAAAGTCCAGCACCAACGCGCTTCACAGCAAATGAAGTACAGGAAACATGGCTGCTTTGCACAGGGCAACACCAAAAGGTGATCAGATCATTTGTTTTACTAATATTGGTTGAGGGATAAATATCAGCCCAATGCCAGGGAGCTCATCTTCCAGTAAAGGTAAAGTTGCCACAGTCCCAGATGACAATAGGCTGCTTTCCCCTGTGAGGGGGGAGAGCTGACTGGTGGTGGTTTAACCTGAGGGTCACCACACCTCAGGCGAGGGTCAAGGTTGAGAAGGAGGGGCTTTCATGGATAACCTCAGCCGATACGGGAATTGAACCCACGCTGTTGGCCTCGCGCTGCATCACCAAACAGCTGTCCAGCCCACTGAGCTAAACCGAATCTGAACCTTGAGCCTTCTCAATCAGGGGTGACAAGGCAGCTGAGACACTGACAGACACCAGAGGTCGCACTCAATTTACTTTCTTCTCGATACTAGAGGTGTGTGATTCGAACAGTAATGGGCAAGCTGTGCTCTGGGGGTCACATGCAGCCTATCTGGGCTCTGAGTGGGGCCCACGAGACATTTTGTTGACCGTTACCCATGCGCAGGGTCGCCACATTCCGCTGATTTCCGTCCGTGTAGTTTTTTTCCTCCCGGTGTGACTGAAGTGATTCACACGTAAAGCGAGGACAAGTGAAGTGAGGTGTGTGCTGATTGCTCACAACATTGAGTGTGAGAGCCGTGCTCTGTGTCCAAAGTGGAAATATTTCTATTGTTTCACCATTTGAAATTGATGAGAGTTCTATTTTTTTTTCTCTTTTTTAAATTTAGAGTACCCAATTATTATTTTTTTTCCAATTGAGGGACAATTTAACGTGACCAACCCACCTAACCTGCACATCTTTGGGTTGTGGGGGTGAAACCCACACAGACATGGGGAGAATGTGCAAACTCCACACGGACAGTGACCCAGAGCCGGGATCTATCCTGGGACCTCAGTGCCGTGAGGCAACAGTGCTAACCACTGTGCCACATACCGCCCTGACAGTTCTATTAATATATAAATGATGAAGCATTTTCTGTAACTCATTATGAAATATTCAGTGTGCATTAAATGTATTTAATCTTATTCATGGGGTCATAGTTAGAATCATAGAATCATTGCATTTAATAATAATAATAATCTTTATTATTGTCACAAGTAGGCTTACATTAACACTGCAATGAAGTTACTGTGAAAAGCCCCTAGTCGCCACATTCCGGAGCCTGTTCGGGTCACAGAGGGAGAATTCAGAATGTCCAATTCACCTAACAAGCACGTCTTTCGGGACTTGTGGGAGGAAACTGGAGCACCCGGAGGAAACCCACGCAGACACGGGGAGGATGTGCAGACTCCACACAGACAGTGACCCAAGCTGGAATCGAACCTGGGACTGTGGAGTTGTGACGCAACAGTGCTAACCACTTTGCTACCGTGCCGCTCTGATTTCAACCTTGCGGCCCACTGAGATGAAGGAGGGTCACTCATGCGGCCTACTCACTGGCCTCGGTTGCCCATCACTGGCCTGCAGTGTCCTCCCAATCTCCTATCATCGATTCTGTCACATCCCCAGAGAAATAATTGACTTGAGGTAGCCATTTACACTGTGCCCGGAAGTATATGGTTCTGCAGGCGCTGGTCAACATCTGCAGAGGCAAGTGAGATAATACGATTCCAAAGCGACTACTGGAAGGAGGGAAGGCTGTTGGCCTGGGCAGTATTCCCACCCTGAGTACACATGGCTAAAAACAGCGGAACTGGTTACTCGACTCAATGCTGTTTGGCTTGGCCTGTGCACAAAATGGACGCCCTGTTTGCCAGCTCTTCCAAGTAATTTGTTGTTTGCAAAGAGATCCGAATTGTTTCTTAAATATGATTACGGTGTCATGTAAACAGAGGTTTATGCTTTCTTGTGTAACTTGTGTTGCAGTCTGTCCCTTGAACACATCTTAAGTCCTGTTATAAAAATAGCTCTCCTGTGTTTATTGTTGTCAATTTACAATCTCATTACATATTTGGCCTTCAAACTCCAATGTTTTCCTGACTGCAAAATCCCATTAATTTGTCAGCATTCAAATGGTCCTGACTACTGTCTACCCATTCATTTGTAACTCATGATTTATTGACATCTCCCTGCTCTCATCTTCATTATTTATTCTGAGCTTCTTTATTTAATGGACAGTTTTGTTATGTTTGCATTCTCTGCCCTCACCTCCTGTTCAGTGACAGTGCTAACCACTGTGCTACCGTGCTGCCCGAGGGGGATTTCTTTTGATGGATTTGTTCAATTAACTGGGCCAGGAAGGATCATGTGTTGAAGTTATGTAAAGATAGAAAGAAGAGGGCGGCACGGTGGCGCAGTGGTTAGCCCTGCTGCCTCATGGCGCTGAGGACCCAGGTTCGATCCCGGCCCTGTGTCACTGTCCGTGTGGAGTTTGCACATTCTCCCCGTGTCTGCGTGGGTTTCACCCCCACAACCCAAAGATGTGCAGGATAGGTGGATTGGCCACGCTAAATTGCCCCTTAATTGGAAAAAGAATTGGGTACTCTAAATTTATTTAGAAATTGTTGCAGCCCATGGTCAGAGCCATTGATGTATGACAATGCTAGCATATATAGGATGGGCCGATTGGCCCTGCTGAGCCCAAATGGGATTGATTGCAACATTTTCAATTTTCCAATCTTGTGGTGAAAATGACAGTGCAGCCAGACAGAATGGAGCAACTGTGCCCACAATAATAAGCTTGCACAATCTGCCGTTCAGTTACTCCAAACACCATTTCCTTCCATTTGCAGGAACATCCACATCACCATTAGCCTTGCCCAGACTAATGTTTTTCAAACATTTGTAACTCATGATTTATTGACATCCGGTTTGACATTCCGGTCCATTTTTACCAACCGGCCGACCTTCGCGACCCACGCCGACCGGCCGATCTTCACGACCCACTCCAGCCAACCTTCGCGACCCACGCCGGCCGACCTTCGCGACCCACGCTGGCTGAACTTCGCGACCCACGCCGGCCGACCTTCGCGACCCATGCCGGCCGACCTTCACGACCCACGCCGGCCGACCTTCACGACCCACGCTGACCGACCTTCGCGACCCACACCGGCCGACCTTCACGACCCACACGGGCTGACCTTCGCGATCCACGCCGGCTGAACTTCGCGACCCACGGCGGCCGAAATTTGCGACCCATGCCAGCCGGCCTTCGAATCCCACCATTTTCTCTTACCTTGTTTGCTGCTGACAAAAATGGAGGAATCGCAATCGCGCCCAAAGCACGTGATGTCAATGTTCAGGGGGCGTGACCTGCTCTCGGCCTCCCTTCAGCCAGGAAGATTACATAGCATTTTTAAAAAAGTCTTCTGCGTCTCCGATTGTGCAGATTCGCGGGCAGCAGCCTCTGCAGCCGCAGCAGCAGCAGCAGCCGGCTTTTTTACTTACAAGTTCAGGGAGGAGGGGGGGGGGTTTATTTGACAATGTTTAACAGGAAAAAACTGCAGAAACTGAAAATGTTTTCATCCTCTAGAAATTGGACGTTCATCACATTTCACCTAAACATTACAATTAAAAGTGTAAAAAAAATAAAAGACAATTAAAAGTCAATTAATTAATAAAGCTTCCAAATACGACCTGCAGGATCTTTGTTTTGGAATGTTTAAAAATCAAGATTAAAAATGTTGACATGTCTTGGTTGAAGTTACAGCTGCGGTGAAACCATTGTTGGATCACTCACCATTCCTGGAGTAAGAGGTTTCCCACTTCATCAGCAGCAAAGTTCAGAAAGCAGCCAATCACATCATTCTCCCCGAACTTTTTGCAGCTGGCTTTTAACCATGCCGGCTGCGAACGGCTTTCAAAAAGGGCTGTGACCAGATTTTTAAAAATGCAGCCGCACTTCGCATGCGGTGTGCATGCGCAAACCTCTGCACATGCTCGCCGACGAGTGGGCACGTATGCGCAGTGCGGCCGCATTTTTAAAATATGTTCCTGGCCATATTGAAGGCCGCTTGCAGCCGGCATTATTAATAGCCGGCTGCTGCGGCTGTTGCGCGATCGGAAGCGCTACGATGGACGGCTCCGCGACCCTCCCGACACCCGCCCGCGACCCACCCGCGGGTCGCGCCCCCGACTTTGACAATGCCTGGCCTAGACTCACTATCCCCATGAGTCTTGCCGGGAGCGGGGGAGTCGAGATTGTTTGTGGTTACGTTCAACGTAAAGTTGGCCAAGGATGGAACCGACAGGACAGACCTGGTCTGATTTGTATCGTAAATACCTTTACGTTACAATAACCAAAATAGCTTATGTACCATCTAGGTTTGGGTTCCTTTATGTTCTACAAAAGCAACCTAGGCCAGTGAGTGGGCCGCATCAGAGTCCCTCCTTCACCTCAACGGGCCGCAAGATTGAAATCAGGATTGGTCACCCCCCCTCCCGTAGGCAGTGAGTTCAAGGTCATTATCACTTACTGTGTAAAATCGTTCCTCCTCACATTCCCCACTGTATCTCCTGCCCAAAACCTTAAATTGGTATCCCACCCGCCCGTAATCCCTGTACTATCAGCCAATGAGCTTTTCTATCTTATCTAAATTTATTATAATCTTGTCCACCTCTAGCAAATCCCCCCTTAATCCCCTTCACTCCAAGGAGAACAATCCCAGCTTCTCCAACCCGGATCTTGGAGCTAAAATCCCTCATCCCTGGGACCACTCTGGTAAATCTCGCCGCAGTCACCTTTGTCCCAAGAACGACCCCAGCATTGAAGCTAAAATCCCTGTGGGAGAACGTCCCACATTCCCATCATTCTCTGGATAAAAACCTTCCTCACGAATGCCAGAGTGAATTTATCTTATGTTGATGGCTCCCTAGATCTGGAGGAAGTGTTGCCCAGGATCCACCGTCTCTGTGGCGATAACGTCAGTCAGTTTTGAAGTACATTTTGTTTTGGGCAATACGCGTACTGAGGGTGCGCAAGTGCGACAGTGTCTAACTTACAGCTCTCTTCCCCCCCGCCACCCCCCTCTTACAGGGGCTGATTGTCGGAGCAGCACCCTCGCAGCCACGGCTGTCGCCAGCCCTGCTTTGCTTCACGCAAGAGGCCACTCATCCTGTGCGAGCCTTGCAACAATAAATGCCGGCCGGCTCTTCGACTGTGCGGGGCATCGCGGCTGACCCCACCCAAGGGAGTTGCTGCACAGCAATCCGAAGCAGGAGCCGTGGTTGGTTTGATCTTCCCCCGAGACGCTAGCTAATTGCAGCCCATGCACAACCCCACCCAGTTAAGCCCATTCGCAATGGACGCAACAGGAAAATGAATTCTCTGTGACGAGACAGTCCCAGACATACTCTATCATCTCACTCTGACTAACGCACTAATTATTGAGTGAGAATAAACTGCAACAACACGCAATTTTCCACAATTGCTTTCTTGGTCTAAACATGTTTGCGAGGTGAGTAAGGGATTGGAAATAATTGAACAGAGAATCCATTGAATCCCTACGGTGCAGAAGGAGGCCATTCGGCCCATCGAGTCGGCACCGACCCTCTGAAAGAGCACTCCACCTAGGCCCAATTCCCCCGCCCTATTCCCATAACCCCACCTAATCTTTGGACACTAAGGGACAATTTATCATGGCCAATCCACCTAACCTGCACATCTTTGGACACTAAGGGACATTTTAACATGGCCAATCCACCTAACCTGCACATCTTTGGACACTAAGGGACAATTTAGCATGGCCAATCCACCTAACCTGCACATTTTTGGACACTGAGGGGCAATTTAGCATGGCCAATCCACAGAACCAACACATCTTTGGACACTAAGGGGCAATTTATCATGGCCAATCCACCTAACCAGCACATCTTTTGACACTAAGGGACAATTTAACATGGCCAATCCACCTAACCTGCACATCTTTGGACACTAAGGGACAATTTAACATGGCCAATCCACCTAACCTGCACATCTTTGGACACTAAGGGACAATTTAGCATGGCCAATCCACCTAACCTGCACATCTTTGGACACTAAGGGGCAATTTAACATGGCCAATCCACCTAACCTGCACATCTTTGGACACTAAGGGGCAATTTAGCATGGCCAATCCACCTAACCTGCACATTTTTGGACACTGAGGGGCAATTTAGCATGGCCAATCCACCTAACCAACACATCTTTGGACACTAAGGGACAATTTAACATGGCCAATCCACCTAACCAGCACATCTTTTGACACTAAGGGACAATTTAACATGGCCAATCCACCTAACCTGCACATCTTTGGACATTAAGGGACAATTTATCATAGCCAATCCACCTAACCTGCACATCTTTGGACACTAAGGGATAATTTAGCATGGCCAATCCACCTAACCTGCACATCTTTGGACACTAAGGGACAATTTAACATGGCCAATTTACCTAACCTGCACATCTTTGGACACTAAGGGACAATTTAACATGGCCAATCCACCTAACCTGCACATCTTTGGACACTAAGGGACAATTTAACATGGCCATTCCACCTAACCTGCACATCTTTGGACACTAAGGGACAATTTAACATGGCCAATCCACCTAACCTGCACATCTTTGGACACTAAGGGACAATTTAGCATGGCCAATCCACCTAACCTGCACATCTTTGGACACTAAGGGACAATTTATCATGGCCAATCCACCTAACCTGCACGTCTTTGGACACTAAGGGACAATTTAACATGGCCAATCCACCTAACCTGCACATTTTTGGACACTGAGGGGCAATTTAGCATGGCCAATCCACCTAACCAACACATCTTTGGACACTAAGGGACAATTTAACATGGCCAATCCACCTAACCAGCACATCTTTTGACACTAAGGGACAATTTAACATGGCCAATCCACCTAACCTGCACATCTTTGGGCACTAAGGGATAATTTATCATGGCCAATCCACCTAACCTGCACATCTTTGGACACTAAGGGGCAATTTAACATGGCCAATCTACCTAACCTGTACATCTTGGACACTAAGGGACAATTTAGCATGGCCAATCCACCTAACCTGCACATCTTTGGTCACTATGGGACAATTTATCATGGCCAATCCACCTAACCTGCACATCTTTGGTCACTATGGGACAATTTATCATGGTCAATCCACCTAACCTGTACATCTTTGGACACTAAGGGGCAATTTATCATGGCCATCCACCTAACCTGCACATCTTTGCATACTAAGGGGTAATTTAACACGGCCAATCCACCTAACCTGCACATCTTTGGACACTAAGGGACAATTTAGCATGGCCAATCCACCTAACCTGTACATCTTTGGACACTAAGGGACAATTTATCATGGCCAATCCACCTAACCTGCACATATTTGGGCACTAAGGGTCAATTTAACATGGCCAATCCACCTAACCTGCACATCTTTGGACACTAAGGGACAATTTAACATGGCCAATCCACCTAACCTGCACATCTTTGGTCACTATGGGACAATTTATCATGGTCAATCCACCTAACCTGTACATCTTTGGACACTAAGGGGCAATTTATCATGGCCATCCACCTAACCTGCACATCTTTGCATACTAAGGGGTAATTTAACACGGCCAATCCACCTAACCTGCACATCTTTGGACACTAAGGGACAATTGATCATGGCCAATCCACCTAACCTGCACATCTTTGGACACTAAGGGACAATTTAGCATGGCCAATCCACCTAACCTGTACATCTTTGGACACTAAGGGACAATTTATCATGGCCAATCCACCTAACCTGCACATATTTGGGCACTAAGGGTCAATTTAACATGGCCAATCCACCTAACCTGTACATCTTTGGACACTAAGGGACAATTTATCATGGCCAATCCACCTAACCTGCACATATTTGGGCACTAAGGGACAATTTAACATGGCCAATCCACCTAACCTGCATATCTTTGCACTGTGGGAGGAGACCCGAGTCCCTGAAGCTGTGAGGCAGCGGTGCTAGCCACTGTGCCACCGTGCTGGCCCTGCCGCCCAATCTATTGGGCAAATCGTCCACTACATTTGTGCCCGCATTGCCCAAGTATCACTTTTGCTGCGCAGTGAAGAGGCCTTGCTGTCAACACAAAATCACGGTTTGCATTTCCAGTGAGGCACCGTATTCCACTTTTAAGCAAATGTGTCAAACTTATCTCGAGCCCAAAAAGTTAGATCTGCAATCAAGATTAATTGAATGAAAAGCACAACAGCACCGCAGAGGTTGAAAGCCAGTCAGTAGCAGCTGTGGAAATTTCAAATTGTCCTTCATTCCTGTGTTTGCCGTTTAACCATCCCCGGATGTCAGCTAAATGGGGAGGCCTGGAGTTATATCGCGCTTTTCATGATCCGCCAGATGTTTTGAGGTGCTTTCCGGTACTTTTGAAAAGTTGCCACAGCAATGTAATGTGCACAATGAGCTCCCACAAGCAGGAATGAGTTACCTGCTTATGTGATATTGACTGATATTGGCCTTGTTGCATTATGTACTCTGGGATAACACAAGCTGCAACTCGATGCAGCTTTGACCAAAAGATACTCCAGACTTTGAAGTAAGTTCAACGTGATTTATTGAACCATTAGCACAGTTCTCTATGAGTTCGACTCTCCTGCTAATCTTGCTATAGTAACTCAGTCTAATTAACCAGTCTGCTCTAAGCCATGTGGTGGGTGTGATGCTTCTGATCTGCCCCCGTCCTACTCGCTCAGTGTCGCTTGTGGAAAGAGACAGAGCATGTGTGCCCTGTCCTTATAATATGGGTTGTGTAATGCCCCCTTGTGGTAGTGTCACCTCTGGGTGTCTTGACTGCCCATTGGTCGTGTCCTATTCTATGTGTTCATTAGCTGCATGTCATGACGTCTCTAGTGCTCCCTCTAGTGGTTACTTAGTTGTAGTGTATTTACATTAACCCCTCGTGTATTTACAGTGATGCATATCACCACACCCAGGAGTCAGGACACTCAGGAGAACTCCCCCACCCCCGCTCTTTGAAGTGGTCATGAGATTTTTCTTCACGGCTACCAGATGGCGACAGTTATGATCTGACGTGATATTGCGGCCTAACGACAGCTCCACCAACAGCGCACCCTCAGCACTGCGCTGGACATTCAGCCTTGACTTTGGAGGCCCACATTCTGAAGTAGATTGAACCGCATAACCGTTTGACTCCAGAGGCCTGAGTGCCATGCCAACTGAGCCACGGCGGGAATTCCCCGCACCGCCTGGAGGTCTGCTGGTCACATGGACACTCGAGTACAGTGGGATTTCCGCACCGCCTCTCCCATCCACCCAGGTCGTGTTTCACAGCAGCAGAGGCAGGCTGCCATTGGCCGGTGACAGGATCATCCAGCCCGGCCGCTGTTTACGCGGTTTTCCATCTTCGTACCCTCCGCCGCCGATTGTTCCTCCAGATCTTTCTCCTGCGTTTGTTTGCAGTCAAGCTGAAAAATTGACCTTTAATTCCTGGAGGCTCCAGGGGAACTTATTCTGCACTTCGCAGCTCTTCAGCTGTGCGTGCCTATTGTAACCTCCACCATACCCACGGGAATGACCCAATCCATCTCCTCACGGGGCTGGTGGAGTACGAGCTTCCCCCCCCCCCTGCCGAGGGGCGTAGGCCCAACTGCGGGGCTCGTTCCCCAAGAGAACAGCTGTCCCAGAAAGGAGCCGGAATCTCAGGGTGGTCTCGGCTGGGATTTGGAGTGTTGCTTCGTTGCTGTATTTCCTAACTGAGTAGATATGGCCTGGAGCATTGTCGGGTCAGTGGCTGCACATGCTGCACGACCCCGATTTTGGCGTCATCGGTATTCTCCGCCCCCTCGCCGAACGCGATTCCGGCGTCGGGCAGCGGAGTATCCAGCCCACTATTTTTGACTCTCCTTTTTGGGGCTCCTCATTCACTGCAGTAGTGCACATATATTTCCCCCTCATGGCTTTCCTACATTCTGTTCTTTGACTGTAACATCCATCAGTTCTGCAGGGTGATTTATACCTGACACATCAATCGCTCAGAGACTGCTGAGGGCGAGCAGTTCTCTCTGGTTTGCTCCAGATTCGGCAGTGCAGTGAAAGAGAGACAGTGCTGAGGAGCTGAATCATTAATGTGCTCATGAGAAGTGGCACTCATTCATGTTCCGTTTATTCTGACTACAGATGTGCATGCCCGTCTGCTCCTGAACATTCAAAGGTCTGCAAGGGGAGAATTGAAGTTGTTCACAAACGAGTCTGGTTTTATGTGCAGTCCGGTGGCTAGGCCTCAGTCCCACCCCAGAGGATTGTGGGTTCACATCTCTCTCTCGGGACTGGGTTACAAACTCCAGGCTTTTTGCTGCCAGTGCAGCGATGAGGAGTAAGTCGTGTCTGTTCATAGAATCCCGGCAGTGCAGAAGGAGGCCATTCGGCCCATTGAGTGTGCACCAACCCTCCGAAAGGGCACCCTACTTAGGCCCGCCCTATCCCCATAACCCCTTCTTACCTGCACATCTTTGGACACTCAGGGCAATTGATCATGGCCAATCCACCCAACCTACACATCTTTGGACTGTGGGAGGAAACTGGAGCACCCGGAGGAAACCCACGCACACACAGGGACAAAGTACAAACCCCACACAGACAGTCACCCAAGCCTGGAATTGAACCCGGGTCCCTAGTGCTGTGAGGCAGCAGTGCTAACCACTGTGCCACCCAGGGCAGATATAACCACCCCAACAATTCCATGGAGGCCTCTGACACTGCATGGAATTAACTCGTTCCTTGGAGACTTAAAGGGAGAGGGGAGGTGATGGCCTTGTGGTATTGTCACTGGACTAGTAATCCAGAGACCCGAGGTAATGTCTGGGGATCTGGGTTCAAATCCCACCAGGGCAGATGGTGAAATTTGAATCCAATAAAAATCTGGAATTAAAAGTCTGATGAAGGCCATTGTTATAAAAGAAAACTCATCTTTAGGGAAGGAAATCTGCCGTCCTTACCTGGTGTGACCCACATGTGACTCCAGACCCACAACAATGTGGTTGACTCTTCATTGCCCCTCTGAAATGGAGGGCAGTTAGGGATGGGCAATAACTGTTGGCACAGCCAGTAACGCCCACATCCTGTAACATGGCACATTCTGAAGATGTGAAAGGTGCTATACAAATGAAAGTTCTTTCCTCTTGACTTTGAGAAATCTTGCTAATGGCCGAAAGTATCCTTTCCCAATTGTATGTATCGACTCCATCCAGGCCTCTCACCTTGATCCAATCTCCTCTCAATCTTCACTCCTCCAAGGAAAAAAGTTTTTCGAGGAGGTCACAAAGATGATTGATGCAGGTAGGGCAGTGGATGTTGTCTATATGGACTTCAGTAAGGCCTTTGGCAAGGTCCCTCATGGCAGACTGGTACAAAAGGTGAAGTCACACGGGATCAGAGGTGACATGCCAAGATGGATACAGAACTGGCTAGGTCATAGAAGGCAGAGAGTAGCAATGGAAGGATGCTTTTCTGATTGGAGGGCTGTGACTAGTGGTGTTCCGCAGGGATCAGTGCTGGGACCTTTGCTGTTCGTAGTATATATAAATGATTTGGAGGAAAATGTAACTGGTCTGTTGGTAAGTTTGCGGACGACACAAAGGTTGGTGGAATTGCAGACAGCGATGAGGACTGTCAGAGGATACAGCAGGATTTAGATCACTTGGAGACTTGGGCGGAGAGATGGCAGATGGAGTTTAATCCGGACAAATGGGAGGTAATGCATTTTGTAAGGTCTAGTGCAGGTAGGGAATATACAGTGAATGGTAGAACCCTCAAGAGTATTGAAAGTCAGAGAGATCTAGGTGTACAGGTCCACAGTTCACTGAAAGGGGCAACACAGGTGGAGAAGGTAGTCAAGAAGGCATATGGCATGCTTGCCTTCAGTGGCCGGGGCATTGAGTATAAAAATTGGCAAGTTATGTTGCAGCTGTATAGAACCTTAGTTAGGCCACACTTGGAGTATAGTGTTCAATTCTGGTCGCCACACTACCAGAAGGATGTGGAGGCTTTAGAGAGGGTGCAGAAGAGATTTACCAGTATGTTGCCTGGTATGGAGGGCATTAGCTATGAGGAGAGGTTGAATAAACTCGGTTTGTTCTCACTGGAACGACGGAGGTTGAGGGGCGACCTGATAGAGGTCTACAAAAGTATGAGGGGCATAGACAGAGTGGATAGTCAGAGACTTTTTCCCAGGGTAGAGGGGTCAATTACTAGGGGGCATAGGTTTAAGATGTGAGGGGCAAGGTTTAGAGGAGATGTACGAGGTAAGTTTTTTACACAGAGGGTAGTGGGTGCCTGGAACTCGCTGCCAGAGGAGGTGGTGGAAGCAGGGACGATAGTGACATTTAAGGGGCATCTTGACAAATACATGAATAGGATGGGAATAGAGGGATACGGACCCAGGAAGTGTAGAAGATTTTAGTTTAGACGGGCAGCATGGTCGGCGCAGGCTTGGAGGGCCGAAGGGCCTGTTCCTGTGCTGTACTTTTCTTTGCTCTTTGTTCTTTGAATACAGTCCCAATTTTGCTAATCTATCTCCCAACTAAACCTCTTCATCCCTGGCACCATCCTCGTGGATCTTTTCTTCACTCTCTCTAACGCCTTCACATCCTTCCTGAAGCATAGCGGCCAGAATTGGACACAATACTCCAGTTAGGGCCAAACCAGTGTTTTATACAGATTTATTCCAGTGTGCTCCTGAACCATATTGATTTGAAAGGCGGAGGCTTGGTGCTGGTCCGTGCTGAGTTCGCTGATCACAGACCCCCCCCCCCCCCCCCCCACCACCCCCCCCCCCCCCCCCCCCCCCCCCCCTCTCCCTGACCGTCATCAGTCAGTCCCCACTCCAGACCGCCCGCTGAGACATTGAAGCAGGTTCCTATTCGAGTGCAATGTCTCGTAGGGGCGAAATTCGTCAACGTTTTCCGCCCCTCATTTTGCACAAACGGTGGATCGCTCCTCGGGTGGGTCACTGGAGGACAGCCCTGTGCAACGGGGGCATTTCACGAGAGGAAGGGAGGGCGTGCCTGCGTAGAAAGTAAATGCAGGATCTAACATTGACTTTATTTGTGCAGAATCATTTTGTTGCTTGACAAGTGGATTTCTCTGCCTTATACCTCACAGTTATTCGATGATTCACTGATTGGATTTAAATTGCCGACTTAAAGTGCATTAATGTAACCGGAGCTTTATAAACTGAGCTGTCACTTTGCCAGTGTTTAATACACATCATCTTGATGCTTGTACAATGGCTGTGAAGTATTTTGTACTTTTAGCGATGTCTGCTCAATTAAAAAACAGCAATGTTTTGTGTCATTCGTGTATCTCACAACAGTCTCATGTCTCTGTGTCAAACACAGACACCTGCACAAATCAACAATCTTCATGTCCTGAAACTTCAAAAGAATTTAAACGTCGACATTTTTGCCCCCTCACCCCCCCTTGCCCTGACTTGAGCCAGGTCCTTTCCCCGACGCCTCCCCAATTCGCTCCATGTGCATCAGTGTTGGAAGGTGTGGTGAATGTATTCACCTAAGTATGAACTGTCTGTATAGTGCTGTGACCTATGACCTGGAAGTGATGATACGGGCTACTTCCAGGTACTGTGCTGGAATCCCGGTGGGCTCCGCCTCTGGCTCCGCCCTCACCAGGGCGATATATAGACTGGCCACCTGTGGGTGGCACTCATTTGTACAGCAGACACTAGCAGGCAAGTTCCTGGATAATAAAACCTTAGATTGACTTGTCCTCACGGTCTCACAGTGGATTAACGGTAGAACAGAAGGCTATTCCGCGGGCGGAAGAATCCAGCCCAAAGACTCTGCTTCCATTCTCCTCCAATGTAGTTACATCTTTCCTGAAATAAGGAGACCAAAACTGTGCACGGTATTCGAGATGTGGGGCGCGATTCGCTGGCCTCCCCGCGGGGTGTTTCTCGGCAGCGGGAGGCAACCAGCCATTGGCTGGCGACAGGATCTCCTGGTCACGCCGCTGTCAATGGGATTTCCCATTGAATCCACCAACCGGTGTCGGGAAAACCGCAGCGGGGGTGCACTGTTGGCGGGACAGGAAGCTCCCACTGGTGTAAACAGCCAGAGGTCTGCTCCCATGGTCTCATCAGAGCCCTGTATAGCTGAAGCATAGTGATGCACTATCAATTACAATGAGACAAGAGTAGAATGTAATCGGGGCTTTATTACACAGAGATGTGTGGCCTCCTACTGCAGCTGACAAAATGGCTGCTGTACGGGGAGCACACATATTTATACTCCGCCTACTGGGCGGAGCCAGCAGGCAGGGATCTACCCCCGTACTTGTAATACAGGGGCCTTACCGTAAAACCCATATATACAATATTATACAACAGTGGTGACTACCACACATAGCCTCCCTACTTTTGAGACCAGGTGGCAGTGCCAAACTGGCAGGACCACTGGCCGGGTGCCAGGGTGGTATTGCCCAAGGTCACGGCCTGAGGGGGGGGCCGAGACGATGAAAGGAGGATGGAGGAGGGGGTTTGAAGGGTAGGTATCTGCAGGGCAGGTAAGTGGGGGCCTCTGGGAGGTTGAGGGGGTGACTGGTGAGGATGCTATAAGGGGGGCTTGGGGAGACTCGATGGCCCGAATGGCCTTCGTCTGCACTGTCAAGGTATCTATGGAAGGTATTGGCAATGTCTCTGAAACCTGGCCCCGACAAGAATCAGTGACTTCGGGGAGGGGGGTGGGGGAGGAGTTTGGTTAATTTGGTGGAATTTTTAATTCACAAAAGTCCAAATACATTTTGAAACCTGGCCGGTAATGGCTGCCCAAAGGATTGTCAGCTTCCTGGCTGGAGCGTCACCGTGAGTCTCTCTATGGTCCCACCTTGTGGCCAGTTTATGAACTGCACCATTATTCCAACAGCCTGGTCCAACAGCCGAGGACTTGCTTTCTCCTCTATTCGCCACACTTTGTGTCTGATACTGGGAGACCAAATTGAGAACAAGAGCTGAATAATAACTCAGCAACAGGTGGATAACGTTTCACCCGCATTGGGTAAATAACCAAAACATTTTTTTGGCACCAACATAAGGAACGTTGATGTACGTTTCACAGGGAACCTGGAACTGTAAGATTTGCAGCTATTTTTTAATGAATTGATGTGAATACATTCTCCCTTCAAGCTTGACAATGGAAAGGATCAGAGTACCAATTATATTCACTGTGAATTGTTATGAGCTGTATTCTCTTTTGGGGAACTTGCTGTTATAACGTCCATATGATCAGTATTGCAAAGGATTTCATTGGATATTTGACATAGAAAGTCCATTCGGCCCATCCACTCCATGCTGGTGTTTACCCTCCACTGGAACCTCCTCCCGTCTTTCTTCAATCTCCCAATGTAACCCTCTCTTCCTTCTCCCTCGTATCTCTGTCTAGTTTCCCCGTAAATCCATCCACACTATTCACTTCCACCACTCCCTGTGGGAGTGAGATCCACATTCCCCCCACTCTCTGGCTGAAGAAGTTTCTCCTGAATTCCCGATTGGATTTTTTTTGCTAAATATCTTATGCTGGTGATCTCTAGTGATGCTCTTCCCCTCGAGAGGAAACATTCTCTCGGGATCGTCTCCATCAAAAGCCATACTCTCACTCTCCCTCCCTCTCCACCGCCCCCTGGGGTCTCCCAGACATGTCCTGCCCAAAGATCCCTGGACTTGCATGAAGTCCAGGAGGCATCTTCACTTCTTTGTGGGGATTGGGTGTAAACACAGCAGCGGCTGCGACTGTCTCCTGGCACTGCAGTGATGACAAGAGTTGACGGCCAATCTGATCAGCCAGCTCGGGCGGATCTTCCTGTCCTGGAAAGATGGAAGGCCCACTCTACACCAATCAAGGTGGGGCAGCCAGACTTAACGTCGGCGAAGGCGCCGATCAACTTTTAGTTCAGCGGGGTGGGAGCGCTGGTACCTTCTCCCCACCCCTTGATAAAATCGATTCTACAGTATCATAGAATCACGCAGCATAGAAAGGGGCCATTTTCCCCACATTACTTGTACAGGCTCTTTGAAAGATCTATCCCATCAGTTCCATTCCCCTTCTCTTTCCCCATCAAAGTTCTCCCCGTCCAACGTGAGGTGTTATTGAATATGCTTCCACTCGCCGACAATGAACTGGTTCAACCACATGCAGAATATTGTGTTTAGTTTCGCTCACCACAGCACCCGGAATCACAAACACAATGCGCACTCAGAACAACAAGACTTAAGTGTGAAAGAGAAAGGCTATAAGGTGACACAATCTACACAATGAGGCCAAGAAAGAACCTCACTGAGTTGTAGAAAATATTAGCGGAGGTCAAACGCAGGATCAAGCGCGAGATCAGGTGTAATGTCCGTTATTGTCGGCTTAGATCTAGAGCAGTGTTAGTCAACCTGCGACCCCGGGGACCACATGCGGCCCATCTGGGTTCTGAGTGGGGCCTACGAGACATTTTGTTGACCGTTACCCACGCGCAGGGTCACCACATTCCGTTGATTTCCGCCCGTGGTTTTTTTTCCTCCCGGTGTGACTGAAGTGATTCACACGTAAAGCGAGGACAAGTGAAGTGAGGTGTGTGCTGATTGCTCACAACATTGAGTGTGAGAGCCGTGCTCTGTGTCCAAAGTGGAAATATTTCTATTGTTTTTCACCATCAGACAGTTCTATTCATTTTTTTTAAATTTAGAATACCCAACTAATTTTTTCCAATTTAGGGGCAATTTAGCATGGCCAATCCACCTACCCTGCATACCTTTGGGTTGTGGGGGTGAGACCCACGCAGACACGGGGAGAATATGCAAACTCCACACGGACAGTGACCCAGAGCCGGGATCGAACCTGGGACCTCGGCGCCGTGAGGCAGCAGTGCTAACCACTGCACCACCATGCTGCCCTGGTCAGTTCTATTAATATATAAATGATGAAGCATTTTTTTATAACTTGTTATGAAATATTTGGCGTGTATTAAATGTATTTAATCTTATTCATGGGGTCACGGTGAGTGAACAATCCTGATTTCAATCCTGCGGCCCATTGAGATGAAGGAGGGACACTCATGCGGCCTACTCACTGGCCTCGGTTGTCCATCACTGATCTTGTATGCCTCTTCTATAGAGACCATTTGAATTTGAATTAGTTTTTGGAGGGAGCAAGGAGGTGGATTAATGGCTTGCCCTGTCCACTCTGCATATTGGCTTTGTAACTTTGAGAAATATCTTTTAAAAAGATATAGGCAACTTAAATATCTTTGCACCATTTGCAATGAACTTGTTAAAATGTTTACAATGTTGCTTTGACTGTATTGAAGCACCTCAGAGTGTAATATGATGTATGCAGAAAACCTGAATATCATTGCACTTTGGGTGACGGCCATTTTGAAATGTTTGTCATGTTCTTCCAGATATTTTACGAATAAAGTATATTTTTGGGCAAAAACAAACAATGGGCTGCATTCTTCAGTTTCGCGATTCACTTTCCCCAGCCATGTAAATTTATGCATGGTGGGGATCGCAAGGGATTCCGTCAGGAATTCTGCGATCAGGCCGTCATTTTGAGCAGGTGAGCAGGCGGCCCAATAGCGAGCTCCAGAGTCTGTTCACCTCCCCCACATGTAGGGGCCTCCTCCCCATCACGGGAATTGCTGGGTCCCCCCACTCTCCAAAATATACATATGAGGTGATCCGACACCCCCTCCAACCCCCCACCAGAGACCCCCACCAGAGACCCCATCAGAGACTCCCACCAGAGACCCCCACCAGAGACCCCATCAGAGACCCCCACCAGAGACCATCTCATAACAGAGAATAGCCCCATAACAGGGAACTCGCATAACAGAGATTTCCTCCCCCCCATCAGAACCCCCATGACGGATACCCCCGATAACAGAGACCACCCCCATAGTAGAGCCCCCCCCCCCGACCTGGAAGCTAAAGAGCAGCCCAGACCTGTGAAAAAAGATCACTGCTTTAAAACTCACCTGTTCCTTACAGCTGCTCCCTCAGACAGAGAGAGCAGCAGCTGTAACTTCATAGAAAGTGAAAACCACACAACCAGGATTTAAACCCCCTCAGATCCTTAGATCTGCAAGGCTTCTACACATTTAAAAGAGAAAAAGCTTTTACTAGACTGTAATTGACCTCTGGATGTCTGGATTGGTTAATTTCATTTCCCTTCATGCTTGAATGAATCTTAAGTACCCTGCTTTGAAACTAACCACAATGTTTCTAAACATCTAGCCATGATTGGCAGCTCATGACCACATCAAAAGCAGTAGAGTACTTTCTGCTGAGAAAAAGAGGAAGTGAAAAAACGTAACTCCTGTAAAGGGAGGTCTCTGATGGACTTTTTGGTGGGGTTTGTGGGGGTGTCTGTTGGGGTTTCTGGTGGCGTGGTCTGTTTTTGTTTTATCAATTTAGAGTACCCAATTCATTTTTCCCAATTAAGGGGCAATTTAGCATGGCCAATCCAGCTACCCTGCACATCTTTGGGTTGTGGGGGTGAGACCCACGCAGACACAGGGAGAATGTGCAAACTCCACACGGACAGTGACCCAGGACCTCGGCGCCGTGAGGCTGCAGTGCTAACCCACTGCGCCACCGTGCTGCCCGTGGAGCGGTCTGTTGGGTGTCTCTCGTGGGGGGATGTGGGGTGGAGTGGGCAGGTCTTGCATTGTGTGTGGGGGGGGGGGGGGGGAATGGACCCTCCGAGGGACGTTGGGGGGGGGGGGGGCACCTACTTTAAATACTTACCCCTTTGGCCCATCACGAGGTATCAGGGCCCTGCTGGGAAATCCTTGTGCCAATCCACACCCAGGTGAATCCTGGCTCAGAGCCAGAGAATCACGGAGCAGTGGCTTTCTGGCTGAGAGCAAGTGTAGGGTTAAGCGTGAGGTCAGGTGTCATCCCAGTTCCTGTCAGTTGGACAGAGTCGGTCTCTTGTCTGGGAACCATTAATTAGATCGTTTTTTGGTGCAAAGAAATGATATTAGGGGCTTGTCGCATCCACTCTGCCCATTGGCTTAGTAACTCTGAGAAAGAAAGAAATAAAATATAAAAAACATATATATGTCTATTGCTTCGAAGTAAGAGTTTAAAAAAGAGGACATTAATTTAGTTAAATTGAAATAATTTTAAAACAGATATTAGGAACATCTGCTTTATTCAATGGGGCACAGTTATTTGAATATAATTAAATGCCATGAGATGAGATTTCAGTCAGCTGTCCCTCGATATCTCTGCATCTCCTGAAAGCTCCCTAAAATCTACCTCTCTGACCATCTCCTTATGTGATTTGGTGTCACCGTTTGTCTGATTGAGCTCGGGACAGTTTACTCTGTTGAAGGCTGCTATGTAAATGCAATGTGTTGTTGCTGCTGCGGGTCAAGCCAGGAAAATGCTGGCAGGAAGCAGCAGAGTTGCGTATTCATCCGACTCACAGATTCACCGGAGATTTTTTGGATGAAGCATTCCCTCGGGTGCCTTTGTTGCACACATTATCAAAACAGAAAAATGTCACGTGAATCCGTTTCCCCTGCTGAATCCAATCCAGCAGCTGAGAATAGTGAAGGAGGGTATTTGCTGCCCTCTTGTGAATATTAGCAGTATTGCTCACTCCAGCAACATTGTTTCAACATGCTGCCCAATGTTTTGTCTAAAAGGTTTTGCAGATTTTATTTGTAGAATCTTTACTGTCACAAGTAGGCTTACATTAACACTGCAATGGAGTTACTGTGAAAATCCCCTAGTCGCCACATTCCGGCGCCTGTTCGGGTCACAGAGGGAGAATTCAGAATGTCCAATTCACCTAACAACACGTCTTTCGGGACTTGTGGGAGGAAACCGGAGCACCCGGAGGAAACCCACGCAGACACGGGGAGAACGTGCAGACTCAGCATAGACAGTCACCCAAGCCGGGAATCGAACCCGGGACCCTGGAGCTGTGAAGCAACAGTGCTAACCACTGTGCTACTGTAACTCGTTGTCAAAGTGTCTGCATGGGTTTCACCCCCTATAATCCAAAGATGTGCAGGGTAGGTGGATTGGCCACGCTGAATTGCCCCTTAATTGGAAAAGAATGAATTGGGTAGTCTAAATTTATTTTTTAAAAAAGAATGAATAAGAAATGAACAGAAAAGGATTTGCGAATTTCTGTTAGAAGGTCAGCCTCCGTCTTTGTTTTAAAGATCAGCAAGTTGACCCTCGTAATATTTAAAAACTATGTCAATAGGCATTCTGGGTGCAGGATCTGCATTCGGTGACCTCGTTAGCAACAGCGCAGTTTTAAAGTTGGCTCGCAAGGACAGTTCCCTCAGCAATCGAGATGGAGAGCAATCGCCTCAGCAATATCAAGATAAGCTAGGAGACGTCTATGACGGGTGTGGGTGTATACACATGGCGAGTACAGGATATACCTGTTTTGGACAACAGCTATGTGTAACATCACATTGAAATAGGGCACGAGAGAGATTCCTCCATTTTGTAGCTGCCAGCAGTGCTGGTTGTGAGCTCCAGGGCCTCTGGTGAACAACCCATGAAGAAGAAGCTGAAATCAGGAACAAAGCAGAATAAAGATGATTTCATGAGGTATGGGTTTATTAATTGTGCCAATGCAAATCAGGATGAAAAGCCCATGTATGTTATATGCAGGGAAGTACTGGTAAATGAAAGTTTAAAACCCTCAAAACTTCAAAGGCATTTGAAGACGAAGCATGGCGAGTTCGAGGACAAACCGCTTTTTTTTTTCAAAGGACGCAACGAGAAATTAAATCATCAGCCGAAGTCCTGCGCAGAAATGTAACATTGAATCACAAATAAGTGAGATTGTGAGGACCAAGCAGGTCACCTGTCACATTAAAGGTACGTGAAAATGGTGGGTCGCGAAGGTCGGCTGGTGTGGGTCACGAAGGTCGGCCAGCGCGGGTCGCGACGGTCGGCTGGTGTGGGTCACGAAGGTCGGCCAGCGCGGGTCGCGAAGGTCGGCTGGTGTGGGTCACGAAGGTCAGCCAGCACGGGTCGCGAAGGTCGGCTGGTGTGGGTCACGAAGGTCGGCCAGCGCGGGTCGCGAAGGTCGGCTGGTGTGGGTCATGAAGGTCGGCCAACGCGGGTCACGAAGGTCGGCTGGTGTGGGTCATGAAGGTCGGCCGGCGCGGGTCACGAAGGTCGGCTGGTGTGGGTCATGAAGGTCGGCCAATGCGGGTCACGAAGGTCGGCTGGTGTGGGTCATGAAGGTCGGCCGGCGCGGGTCACGAAGGTCGGCTGGTGTGGGTCATGAAGGTCGGCCGGCGCGGGTTGCAAAGGTCGGCTGGTGTGGGTCACGAAGGTCGGCTGGTGTGTGTCACGAAGGATGGTCAGTTGGTAAAAATGGGTCCAGGGCAAAAAAGTTTGAAAAACATTGTGCTAGCCTGTCTCTTCCTGAATATGCTAAAATAAATGACCATGAACCTGACCTGAGTCTCCTGTGAATCGTTCATTCGTAGATTAGCGAGCTATAACACGTTCATGGGGTGTGGGCATCGCTGGCTAGGCCAGTATTTGTTGGCAATCCCTAATTGCCCATGAACTGAGTGGTTTGCTTGGCCAGAGTTTTTCAAAGTGCGGGTTGCAACCCGCAGGTGGGCCGCGTGCGGGCAGGTTTGGGGAGGGTCGTACCATTCCCACCGGGGTCCCAATCGCGGGAGAAGAACCCAACGGCTCAGATCGTCTTTTGAATTGAGAATGGTATCTGCTGCCACCTTTTAAATGAAAATAAATGAGGCGTGTGCAGACTTCCGGCCAGAAGCGGCAGCAGAGAGCAGGTCACGCGCTCTGCATGTACACGTGACGTCATGCTTTTAGTGTCAATCACAGAGCGGTGTTGCTTCCATTTTCTAGATGCTGGCCAGTGGACTGTGAAAATGATTAATTTTCTTAAAAGTAAGAGTTAACCAGAGTCTCAAGTAGGCAGTGTACCTACTGGCCAGGATCTCACAACAGAATCTGCTGGAGAGAGCTGCACAGGAGAGTCCAGGGCAGGATAGATCAGTGCTGGTGTTAGCTCTGAACAGAGCTCCTGGGCCTCTGGTTAACAGCCTACAAAGAAGAAACTTAACTCAGGAACAAAGCAGGATAAAGATGATTTCTTGAGGTATGGTTTTGGCAATTGTGCCAATGCAAATGAGGATGTAAAGCTCATGGGCTGGATTCTCCTCCCTGCCCCACCACATTTCTGCTCTGACCTGCCGGCGGGATTCTCCGTTACGCCGGCCGGTTAATGGGGTTTCCCATTGTGGGGCAGCCCCATGGCGTCGGGAAACCCCCGGGCGCCGGGAAAACCAAGAATCCTGCTGGCGGAGAATCCCGCCCCATGTGTGTCATATGCAGGGGAGTACTGGTAAATGAAAGGAGAAGTTTCTGATTTTGAAAGAGAAGTGGTGGATGAAAAATGTCTTTTGAGTTTGAGAGCCCAGAGTCAGTTATTAACTTACAGCTGACTCCAAATTAAAAGTTTATGCTGCTGTACCAGAACTGTGGCAGCACATTAAATACGTGCCAAAAGCCCATGAGGCTGTCAGTATTCTGCAGTAGCATCTCCAGGAGTATCCAGTGCTGAGTAAAACAAGTATTTTGTTGCTGTTGCCCGTCACGACGAACTACATGTGCGAGGTTGGATTTTCTGTTTTCATAAAGATCAAGGTAGCACAAAGGAACTGGCTGAAGTTTGTACCTGATATGTGCATTGACCTCTCCTCCCGTGAACCTGATTGGAGCGAGATTGTGAGGACCAAGCAGGTCCCCATTTCACATTAAAGGTAAGCGGACATGACGTGTGTCATGAAGGTCAGCCGGTATGGGTCGCGATGGTCGGCCAGTTGGCAAAAGTGAAAACGACTGTGCTTGGCGATTTCAGAGGAGCATTTAAGAGCCAACCACATTGCTGTGGATCTGAAGTTACATGTAGGCCAGATGGGATACGGATGGCAGATTTCTTTCCTTAAAGGGAGATTGGTGAATGGGTTTTTACAACAATCACTGTCATAGGGCCCATCACTGCGGCTAGCTTTACAATTTCACATCTTATTAATTGAATTTAAACTTCACCAGCTGCCATGGCGACATTTGAACCCATGTCCACCAGGCCTCCACGTTATTAGTCCAGTGGCATTCCCAGAAATTGAGAGGAGGAATGTTTCCCTCTTGGAATCCTGGATGTGAGGAATAACCCACAGCCACAGCCACCAATTCGTCATCGATTAATGAAACAGCTCAGGGAAGATCTGGTTGGGATTAACATTGAAGGTTATAGGCACAAATACACTATCAGCTATGTGATAAATGCAGGAAATGTTTACATATATTGTATCATGTGTCTGTTGGAGTGACGGTATTAAAAGAACTTAGGTTAAGGTATCCAGACTGTGGCCGGAATTCTCCGGCCATTGGGATTCTCTTTTCCCGGCGGCACTGGCTGGCTTCAGTGGCGGGAAAACAATCCTGCCGCTAACGAAGGGCGCGCCGCCAAGAAACACACGGCTGGGGGACTGGAGAATCCCGCCCGTACATGTCTGCTGAAGCTGTGATTAAGGGGTGAACAGCTAGGCAGGCTGTGACGTCGCACATGGGAAGGGCTGGTTTTAGATTCATTTTCAATTTAATTTATGTTTTTAATTTAATTTTCTGCTCTGGGTTCTGACTGACTTCTGAAAGCTTCTGTCCAAGGACTTTGTGAATAAATCTGTACCCCACAAAGTGTTAACTTTATTCATAGGTGGCATTTGACCTGTGTGTGTGGATTCTGCTTGAAGTCGATGGGAAGTGAGCGCAAAGACCTTTCTTTATTTTTTTGTAAGAACTGTTGAACTGTTAATTGAAAAGCTGTTTTTCCGTGGATGTGAATGGGGTCAATCCGGCGTTAATAATAATTTGTTTTAATATGTTTTAAAGACCCCGAGGTGTCAATGGAGTTACTCCTGAAATGAAATGAAAATCGCTTATTGTCACGAGTAGGCTTCAATGAAGTTACTGTGAAAAGCCCCTAGTTGCCACATTCCGGCGCCTGTTCGGGGAGGCTGGTACAGGGATTGAACTGTGCTACTGGCCTGCTTGGTCTGCTTTAAAAGCCAGCGATTTAGCCCAGTGTGCTAAACCAGCCCTGGGAGTGAAGTATCTTTTCCTCACAGTTTACAAATTGAAACATTGTTGGGGTCTGATCCGGTTTCCTGATGTAAATTGGTGGTCTGCTCACATCACAGATATATAGAACAGTACAGCACAGAACAGGCCCTTCGGCCCTCGATGTTGTGCCGAGCAATGATCACCCTACTTAAACCCACGTAACCCGTATACCCGTAACCCAACAATCTCCCCATTAACCTTACACTACGGGCAATTTAGCATGGCCAATCCACCTAACCCGCACATCTTTGGACTGTGGGAGGAAACCGGAGCACCCGGAGGAAACCCACGCAGACACGGGGAGATCGTGCAGACTCCACACAGACAGTGACCCAGCCGGGAATCGAACCTGGGACCCTGGAGCTGTGAAGCATTGATGCTAACCACCATGCTACCGTGAGGCAGTCAAGCCACAGAGCTGGCCAGCCAAGGTGGGCATGGGTTAAAGCTGATGGCTCACTGTCACCTTCTCAGGGCAAGCCTGACCAGTAATGCTTACATCCTGAGAATATTTTGAATCGAAAGGTAGCATACATTTGAACAGGTGTTACTTGTCACTACGTGTCTGGTTCTGTGCCGGGTGGCATGGCGGCACAGTGGTTAGCACTGCTGCTTCACGGGGCCAGGGTTCGATTCCGGCCTCGGGTGACTGTGCGGAGTCTGCACGTTCTGCCCGTGTCTGTGTGGGCTTCCTCCGGGCGCTCTAGTATTCTCCCACAGTCCAAAGATGTGCAGGTTAGGTGGATTGGCCATGATCAACCTGCACATACGTAACCCGCGCATCTTTGGACTGCGGGAGGAACCGGAGCACCCGGAGGAAACCACGGGGAGAAAGTGCAGACTCCCACACAGTCACCCAAGGCCGGAATTGTCCCTAATGTTGTGAGGCAGCAGTGCTAACCACCGTGCCACCTCCTTCTGTGCTGTAGTGGTTCGATGGTTCTATAAGACAGCCAGCTTTGGTACACTGGTTTGCATCATACTCTATTGTCTATATAACTCCTGTAGAGAATCTGGTGCAAGCCCCCCAGTGTAACTTCAAGATGAAGAGACCCTTAGTCCCATATGTTGCACTGCATTGAGTTGAGCTGAATGATATTTGGCTGGAATTAATAAAAGGTTCAAACGTTAGTGATAAATCTCACCATGTCCCTCTGCCTGGTGGCTAATCAGATTGTCAGTGTGCAAAGTTGACAATCGGCTTCAAGACAAGAATTAGTGCATCAGTGATATCCTGTCAGGAATGATCCCACACAATCCCCTCTTTACAAAGCATGTTGGTGAGGAGAGGCTGTGCCAACCTTTCCATCATTTTGACTTCAACATCGGTCTTCAAAAAGTTGCAGAATTCCCAATCGGCTACCGGTCCCACAATCCGACATTTTGGAATGAAATTCTATTGCGAAGGAGCCAGATTCCTGCTGTGATTAATTTTAACATGCGCTGCGATCTTTCACGTGGCGTAACAGGAAAGGGATAGAGAGAAGGAGAAAGAGAAAGAGAGAAAAGTGAAGATGGCCTTTTACTGCCCACAGGGAGTGGATAGGATGCTGGGGAACTGAGGCGCTCTCTCATTGTTTCTGTGTGTGGCCCTTTAAATGTTTCTGCGCAGCCACGCACACACACTTAGTTAAAGGGGTCAACTTGTGTTCAGCCTGCATGGGGAACCTTCGGCATGGTTACGTGGCCCTTGCAGTTTAGAGGGACGATTGCTGCCGGTTCTCGTAGGCCCTCGTTAGAAAGAACTTGCATTTAAATAGCGCCTTTCACAACCTTGGGAGGTTCCCAACATGCCTCACAGCCAATGAGCAGTAGTAACTATGGAGGGAGGGCAGCGAAGGTTTACCAGGCTGATTCCTGGGATGGCAGGACTGTTATTTGATGAGAGACTAAGTCGGTTAGGATTATATTCATTGGAGTTTAAAGACTGAGAGGGGATCTCATAGAAACTTACAAAATTCTAACAGGTTTAGCCAGGGTAGATTCAGAAAGAATGTTCCCGATGGTGGGGGAGTCCAGAACTAGGGGGTCATAGTTTGAGGATAAGGGGTAAACCTTTGAGGACTGAGGTGAGGAGAAATTTCTTCACCCAGAGAGTGGTAAATCTGTGGAATTCACTACCACAGAAGGTAGTTGAGGCCAAAATGTTGTGTAATTTCAAGAAGGAATTAGATACAGGGATCAGAGATATGGTGGGAAGGCGGGATCTGGATATCGAACTTGATGATCACAATGAATGGCGTATTAGGCTCGAAGGGCTGAATGGCCTTTGCCTGCTTCTATTTTCTATGTATGTTTCGAACATAGGAAACACAGCACTCCATTCATGCATAGCAAGGTACATGTGAAAATGGCAAGATAGTCTGTTTGTAGTGATGTTCGTTGAAGGACAAATATTGGCCAGGATATCGAGAACTCCCTCACTCCCTTTAGAATGTTTTTATTTTGCATTCCCCTGATGGAGAGTCAGTGCTGATCATGTGCAGTCTCCATAAAGAGACTTGAACAGACGACTTCAGAGGTAAGAGTGTGACCCACTGAGCCTTTGATTTCTAAATGAAGAATACCATAGGACATCGGAGCAGAATTAGGCCATTCGGCCCATCGAGTCTGCTCCGCCATTCAATCATGGCTGATATTTTCTCATCCCCATTCTCCTGCCTTTCCCCATAACCCCGGATCCCCTTATTAATCAAGAACCTATCTATCTGTGTTAAAGACGCTCAATGATTTGGTCTCCACAGCCTTCTGGAGCAAAGAATTCCACAGATTCACCCCCCTCTGGCTGAAGAAATTCCTCCTCATCTCTGTTTTAAAGGATCGTCCGATGACAGATATAGCCCCATACGACACTCCTCTCATTCGGATTGAATGAAGAGAGGTAGAAAGATGCTCGTGTGGAGCACAAAGCTTTCACCCGTTTGGCCTGTTCCTGTATTGTGAATTCGAGGTAATTCTATGTTAAAAAGAAACTCGATTGAGGAACCAAACAAGTGTTAGAAAATTTATTGTCTGATTTGCGCATTCCCACCTCTATTACAAAATAGTCAGCAAACACAATTCAGAATACTTCCCGCAGATATAACAGAATACGCCTGGACTCATGATGTGTTACAGCGATCTTCTTCCCCCATCTCTTCATCAATTCGACCCTCTGCTGAAATTGTGTTCCTGATGGGCCATGTCACCTCCACAATACCCATCTGCATCATGTCAGTGAGTGTCCTGACGATTCCCCTCCCTCAGTCAGAGTTGCTGACATTTATCGGAGGACCCAATTCAGCACAGCCCAGGAATGCAATCCCGCGATCACTTCCTAGCCTCAATGGCTAATCTCACCACATCTCACACCATGAAAGAAAGCAGCAGTCACTTTAGAACAAGTTTGATTCCCCTTTTCCTGCTCAGCTACTCTCAAAGAACCCTTCACATATTTTCACTGTGTTTATTCCCCTTCATGAACCTCTTGGCTGTGAACATGGTTCCAGATAAGAGGAGGGTGGATGTTGACCGGCATCTTCCTGACATTTATCAATGTCACTCACAGATGCTCCTGGGGAATGTAGGCTAGGAACATGGTCTGTTTCTTCCCAATTCCAAAAACCTACCTTCCACCCAGTAAGAGTGACCAACGCACCCAAAATGCGCCATCTGAGGGGTGTTACAGTTAAAGAAAAGGGAGGGACTGAAGCCAAGGTTGGCCAACCTGTGGCAGGGTGTGCTAATCACATATTTGCCGATGAAACCATCAGTCATCTTACAGTGTGAAAGTGGTAACTCTGACAGAACAATTATTTGCTTTTCAAATTCCTGAGAAAACTACAATTATTCTTTCATCTACTCAACATCTAGGGGGCGATTTTACTTTGGGCAATTGTCCTGCTCACCCTGTATCCTCAGTACGAGGCCCCAGCCATGGTGCCAATGAGTTACTGAATGCATAATCCCAGGTGGTTTGGGGTGGGCGAGGGAGGTAGGAGGGCGCGACAGGGCAGAGGTTCTGACAGCTCCTCCATAACCCAAGACAGGGGTTCCCAGTTCAAGATGGGGCGGGACGAGGACGAGCTGGAAGAGTTTTGTGGGGCCAGGAGGAACATTTAAACGATTTGGCCGCCCGTGCTTGGCAGAGTGGGCACAATGTACAGCTGCCATTGGAAAATGACATCAGGCTCCTACAATCATGGCAAGATGGTAGTGCTGTCACTGGACTACTAATCCAGATGCCCAGACTAATGAGCTGGAGACAGGGGTTCAAATCCCACCATGAGAGCTAGAGCAATTTAAACTCAATGAATACATGGAATCGAAAGCTCGTCAATGGTGATCATGACAACTATCATCGATTGTTGTAAACACCCATCCAGTTCACTAATGTCCTCTCGGGAAGGAAATCTGCCGTCCTTACCCGGTCTGGCCTACATGTGACTCCAGACCCACAGCAATGTGGTTGACTCTTAACTGCCCCTCAGAAATGGCCCAGCAAGACTCAGTTCAAGGGCAATTAGGGATGGGTAACAAATGCAGGCCCAGCCAACGATGCCCACAACCCATGGATTAATTATTTGAAAAATCAGAGTAGGAATCTGATGTCCCTTCAGAATCAGGCAGCTGCTCCGGACAACCATTTCTGCAATGGATTGGAAATAGTGACCATATCAGGAGTGGGGATTATCAAGTGGCGGGGACCTTCCATTTTTGGCTTGACTTTATGCCTTGTTGCCTCCAGGTGGAAGCCTTGAAAATCGGCCCCTAGAATTGTTGTGGAATGGAAGGGTTCTGATCTGCTGACTGACTTCCACCGCCATTTATCGGACACTTTGGGAAGGCTTTGGCAACAGAAGAGCAAGCATGAAGTCACTCAGAACCGTTGGCATGTAGGAGAGCGGAATCCAGAATAACTTGGCATCCCACCCGGCAGCATAACGTGTGCGAGGGTAACTGGCAGTGAGAGCATGCTCCATGCAGTCGGTGACTTTGGACAAGTCCCCATCACATATGGCATTCATTGTAAACTTCTGGACCTTCACATCTGGAAAAGAAAGAAAAACACCTTCAAGTAGTCTCTACTGCTCTCTTTATCGAAGATGCTCAATGCTTATGAACATAAGTACCTCTTCATTTCATTTTACTCCAACCATTGTCAATTGTAGAAATTTGTTCAGTGATGCACGGTAGCATAGTGGATAGCACAATTGCTTCACAGCTCCAGGGTCCCGGGTTCGATTCCCGGCTGGGTCACTGTCTGTGTGGAGTCTGCACATCCTCCCCGTGTCTGCATGGGTTTCCTCCGGGTGCTCCGGTTTCCCCCCACAGTCCAAAGATGTGCAGGTTAGGTGGATTGGCCATGATCAATTGCCCTTAGTGTCCAAAATTGCCCTTAGTGTTGGGTGGGGTTACTGGGTTGTGGGGATAGGGTGGAGGTGTGGGCTTGGATAGGGTGCTCTTTCAAAGAGCCGGTGCAGACCCGATGGGCCGAATGGCCTCCTTCTGCACTGTAAATTCTATGATGAATGAGATATCGTGAGGCAGGATCAGTGGAAAGCAGGGCGGCACCTTGACACAGGGACCTGGGTTCCAATACCGCCTTGGGTCACTGTCTGAGCGCAGTCTGCACGTTAGAACATAGAACATCGAACATAGAACACAGAACAGAACAGCACAGTACAGGCCCTTCAGCCCACGATGTTGTGCCGACCATTTATCCTAATCTAAGATCAACCTAACCTACATCCCTTCAATTTACTGCTGTCCATGTGCCTGTCTAAGAGTCGCTTAAATGTCCCTAATGACTCTGACTCCACCACCTCTGCTGGCAGTGCATTCCACACACCCACCACTCTGTGTAAAGAACCGACCTCTGACATCTCCCCTATACCTTCCTCCAATCACCTTAAAATTCTGTCCCCTTGTGACAGCCATTTCCGCCCTGGGGAAAAGTCTCTGGCTATCCACTCTATCCATGCCTCTCATCACCTTGTAAATGAAAATGAAAATCGCTTATTGTCACGAGTAGGCTTCAATGAAGTTACTGTGAAAAGCCCCTAGTCGCCACATTCCGGCGCCTGTTCAGGGAGGCTGGTACGGGAATTGAACCGTGCTGCTGGCCTGCTTGGTCTGCTTTAAAAGCCAGCGATTTAGCCCAGTGAGCTAAACCAGTCCAAGTCACCTCTCTGCCTTCTTCACTCCAGTGAGAAAAGCCCTAGCTCCCTCAACCTTTCTTCATAAGACATGCCCTCCAGTCCAGGCAGCATCCTGGTAAATCTCCTCTGTACCCTCTCCAAAGCATCCACATCCTTCCTATAATGAGGCGACCAGAACTGGGCACAATATTCCAAGTGTGGCATAACTAGAGTTTTATAAAGCTGCAGCAAAACCTCGCGGCTTTTAAACTCAATCCCCCTGTTAATGAAAGCCAACACACCATATGCCTTCTTAACAACCCGATCAACCTGGGTGGCAACTTTGAGGGATCTATGTACGTGGACCCCAAGATCCCTCTGTTCCTCCACACTTCCAAGAATCCTGCCTTTAACCCTGTATTCAGCATTCAAATTCGACCTTCCAAAATGAATCACTTCACATTTATTAAGGTTGAACTCCATCTGCCACTTCTCAGCTCAGCTCTGCATCCTGTCAATGTCCTGTTGTAACCTGCAATAACCCTCAACACTATCTACAACTCCACCAACCTTTGTGTCTTCGGCAAACTTACTAACCCACCCTTCCACTTCCTCATCCAAGTCATTTAGAAAGACCACAAAGAGCAGAGGTCCCAGAACAGATCCTTGCGGGACATCACTGGTCACCGACCTCCAGGCGGAATACTTTCCATCCACTACCACTCGCTGTCTTCTTTCGGCCAGCCAATTCTGTATCCAGACAGCCAAATTTCCCTGTATCCCACGCCCCCATGTCTGCTTGGGATTCCTCCGGGTGCAGCAGATACCTGGGAACCCCACCACCTGGAGGTTCCCCTCCAAGTCACTCACCATCCTGACTGGGAAATATATCGGCCGTTCCTTCACTGTCACTGGGTCAAAATCCTGGAACTCCCTCCCTAACAGCACAGTGGGTGTACCTACACTTCAAGGACTGCAGCGGTTCAAGAAGGCAGCTCACCACCACCTTCTCAAGGGGCAATTAGGGATGGGCAATAAATACTGGCTGAGCCAGCGACACCCACATCCCATAAATGAATTTTTTAAATTATGAGATTAGCTAAACAGCATTGATTCTATCACAAGGTAATTGATTTGGGTGGCACAATGGTTAGCACTGCTGCCTCACTGCGCCAGAGGCCCGGGTTCAATTCCGGCCTTGGGTGACTGTGGAGTTTCCACGTTCTCCCCGTCTCCACGTGGGTTTCCTCCGGTTGCTCTGGTTTCCTCCCACAGTCTAAAGATGTGCAGGTTAGGTGGATGGGCCATGCTAAATGGCGCAAAAAATGTTAGGTGGGGTTGCAGGGAGAGGGGCGGGGGATTGGGCCTAGGTAGGGTGTTCTATCGGAGCAAGAGCTGGTGCAGAAATGATGGGCCAAATGGCCTCCTTTTGCACTGTGGTGATTCTATGGTTCACAAGGTCCTGCTGGCATCAAACAGGTCCCCCCAAAAGCCCATGTGTATTAATGCCAATTGACTCTGCCTTCTCCACCGTCAGTACCCACTATCCTTACCCCAGCCCAATGAAGGAGAACCCTTACCCCGATGAGACTATATCTTACACTGAGTCAAGTCACTGTTAAAGCTCTTGTTCGCAAACATCAAAAATTCAAGAAATTCAGTTCGAAAAGGAAGCTAAGAAGTTTGGAAACAATTGACATTCATTAAAAATGCTGTGAGTTTCTGCACTGAGAAAAGAATTTCACCAAACAATGCACTTTGTTCCTAAAACGCAAAGATAGGCCTGACATTTTGCTGTTGATTGGCAGAAATCCGATTTGAATTTCTCAAAATGTTTATGTCACAGTGAGTTAATGACAAATTGCTGAAATTCAAACTAATGGCAAGTTTTACTCACCAGCTCGTCCAAAATTAGTTAGGAAGCAAACATTGGAACTCGAAAATTCTTTTAGGGGAGAAAAATGACAAGCACAAGAGGCATTGGGTGAGAAAAGTCTTACAAAAATGAACTGGTTTTAAAGGGCAGCATGGTGGCACAATGGTTAGCACTGCGGTCTCACAGCGCCAGGGACCCGGTTCAATTCCAGCCTTGGGTCATTGTGGAGTTTGCACGCTCTCCGCGTGTCCACGTGGGTGCTTCAGTTTCCTCCCACAGTCCAAAGATGTGCAGGTTAGATGGATTGGCCATGCTAAATTGCCCCTTAGTGTCCAAAGATGTGCAGGTTAGGTGGATTGGCCATGATAAATTGTCCCTTAGTGTCCAAAGATGTACAGGTTAGGTGGATTGGCCATGCTAAATTGCCCCTTAGTGTCTAAAGATGTGCAGGTTAGGTGGATTGGCCATGATAAATTGTCCCTTAGTGTCCAAAGATGTACAGGTTAGGTGGATTGGCCATGATAAATTGTCCCTTAGTGTCCAAAGATGTGCAGGTTAGGTGGATTGGCCATGATAAATTGTCCCTTAGTGTCCAAAGATGTGCAGGTTAGGTGGATTGGCCATGATAAATTGCCTGTTAGTGTCGAAAGATGTACAGGTTAGGTGGATTGGCCATGTTAAATTGTCCCTTAGTGTCCAAAGATGGGCAGGTTAGGTGGATTGGCCATGATAAATTGCCCCTTAAGTGTCCAAAGATGTGCAGGTTAGGTGGATTGGCCATGCTAAATTGCCCTTAGTGCCCAAAGATGTGCAGGTTAGGTGGATTGGCCATGTTAAATTGTCCCTTAGTGCCCAAAGATGTGCAGGTTAGGTGGGGTTACGGGGATAGGGCGGGGACGTGTGCCGAGGTTCGGGTGCTCTTTCAGAGGGTCGATGCATACAAGATGGGCCAAATGGCCTCCTTCTGCACTGTAGGGATTCTATGATTCTATCAACAGCCTGACGTGACCTTGACGTTTCCAGAGACTCTTTAAACATTGGAGTGTTGAGAAATTACCTTTTCAGGCAGAGAAGCAATGCAGTTTAGCTAATCACATAAAAGCTCAATACGATGCAGAAAATACCAGTTTATAAAAGACCCCCAATTCTTACAGTTCCCCCCTTTGAGAATGAAATATCTTTATTGACCACTGTGCTACCGTGCCGCCTCACATGATGGACCTTTGAACACCTATCAGACAAGGGCGTCCTCAGCAAGATAGACTGCAAGGCAGATCCACCAAGCAACCAAGGTGGCTCAGTGGGTAAGGTGCACCGCCTGCTGTGGTACGGGACCACATAGAGCAGACAAGGTCGCATCAATCCCTGAGTTGACCAGCCTCAACCCCAGGAGTTGCCGATTGGCCGCAGTACCCTTGAGTGACACTCCAGGGTTGCCCATGGGGAGAAACAAGGATGCAATATTCAATCACTGACTGAATGGGGGACAGGGCCCGCCCAGAACATGAGAAGGAAACCGACTAATATTTTGTCGCTTCTGTCATTCTGCATTCAGTCACCAGGAGGCACCATATCTCCACTCTCAGGGTGTCCTTTCCCACGAACAGGTGTTGCAGCTGACTGATGTAAATATCTACCCGAACGTCATCCAGCTTCCTAACAGGATTCTGATGGTTAGAATCAATGCAGTATGATTGAGTACAGACTGAAGTAGATGCCACCTACACTTTTCCAAGTATTTCTCTCCATAACTCTCACGGACTTCTGGAGATAGTCTGGCCCACCGACACTGCAGGTCGTTTTCAATGTCTTCCAGGTTTGTCACAGCGGTTTTGAAGAAGCCAGGCTCGATGATGCAAACCCGAACACCAAAATAGTGCACGTCCCGTCTAAAAAAGGACAAATGGAAAATGTACAGGTTCCAACTCACAAGACATGTTCCCCCACGCCTGCCCATTTTTGCTGTTTGGTGTTTTTCAGCTCCCTGGCCTGTCCCAACACAACTCCACCCCTCCCCCACTTGGCCGCCTGTCCCTGACACTTCAGTCGCTCCCATTTTGGCTGTCTTGCCTTTTGCCGCTATTAACACTCACCACCCCTTAACGGCGCCATTAACACTCTCCTTTGTCTCATGTCCAGGACATAATTTGTCCATATCTCCTTTGCCTATCCCTGGTCTTCTCTTCTGCCCCATCTCCTCTGCCACCTTTCACACTCTATAATTCTGTACATTTCTACCTCGCTTCAGTTCTCTAGAAGGGTCATTTAGACCCGAAACGTTAACTGTGTTTCTCTCTCCACAGATGCTGCCAGGCCTGCCGGGTTTATCCAGCATTTCCTGTTTGTATTTCATGTCTCCAAACATGTTAAAATCCTTTTATTCATCGTCACGTGCTGGGAGCAGTAAATTGCATTCATATAGCACCTTTAACGCAGCGAAAAAAAGACATACTGAGATGCTTCACTGTGCATTTTATGTGATATTAGGTCAGGGGCCTCAAATATGGTCAGAAGAAATACTGAAAGATGGAAAGAGGTAGAGGTTTATGGATTCTAAAGCTTCGGGCCTCGGCAGTTGGAGGTATGGCCGCCAATGGTGGAGGAATGGAAATCAGGTATGTAGTAATGCACAGAATCCATGACATCATTACAGTCTTGATTTAACATCTTATCCAAAAAATGGCACCTCTAGCAGCGAAGCACGACCTCAGGACTTACATAGAACAGTACAGCACAGAACAGGCCCTTCGGCCCTCGATGTTGTGCCGAGCAATGATCACCCTACTCAAACCCACGTATCCACCCTATACCCGTAACCCAACAACCCCCCCTTAACCTTACTTTTTAGGACACTACGGGCAATTTAGCATGGCCAATCCACCTAACCCGCACATCTTTGGACTGTGGGAGGAAACCGGAGCTCCCGGAGGAAACCCACGCACACACCGGGAGGATGTGCAGACTCTGCACAGACAGTGACCCAGCCTGGAACTGAACCTGGGACCCTGGAGCTGTGAAGCATTGATGCTAACCACCGTGCTACCGTGCTGCCCTCGGAGAATCACTGGAGAATCAGCCTAGATTTCCTACTCACTATCGCTGGAGGAAAACTGAATACTCGGCCTTCTGAGTGGGTTACTGAATGAGCGTTAACGAACACCGTCCACATTCAGATAATACCATGGCCAGTGAAACAATGTTTTCAAAAGATGAGTAATAATAGACAGAAAAATAAAACCGAAAGAGAGACACGAGCAGGCGGCGCAGTCGTTAGCACTGCTGCCTCACGGCGCCGAGGTCCCAGGTTCGATCCTGGCTCTGGGCCACTGTCCGTGTGGAGCTTGCACATTCTCCCCGTGTCTGCGTGGGTTTCCCTTATTTTTAAACAATTACCCCTAGTTCTAGATTCTCCCACAGGAGGAAACATCCTCTCCACATCCACCCTGTCAACATCCCTCAGAATCTTAAATATTGAGATTAATGGCATCCCTTTGGAATTTATTTAAATAAAAATACATAGTGAGGCAAGAAAGATTCTTCTTGCGTAAACATCTTCTGCTGAAATTTAAGAACACTTCTGCTCCTTGGGGAAATTTCAAATTGACCCGTATCCACATAAAATCCATCGAATTCCTGCAGTGCAGAAGGAGGCCATTGGGCCCATCGTATCTGCACCGACCCTCTGAAAGACTAACCCGCCCAGGTCCTCTCCCCACCCCATCCCCCCAATCCTACCCAACCTGCATATCTTCAGACTGCGTGACTTCTCTGTTAGTCCAGCCCTGCGATAACAGTGGATATGAGTGGCGATGCTTACCTCAGGCTGTCGGAGAAAGACTCCACTCCACATTTCGAGAGACAGTATCCGCCACCTGCAAACGACAGCCTCCCCAGAATACTGGCCACATTCACCACCCGGCCCCTGGCCTTTTTCACCAACGGGAGAAAGGTCAGAGTGACCTCCATCAATCCAATCAAATTCACGTTCAGTACTTTGAAATAATCCTCCATCCTCATCCATTCCGTCGGGCCAATGGGAATAGATCTGCCCGCATTGTTGACTAATCCCCAAAGGCCTGTAAAAAAAAAAAGACAAACGGAAACTTAAGACACTCAAGAATTGCCGCTGAAATTTCTGTTTTGCAAAATGCAAGGACATGTGGTGCAGACCCTCTTCATCAGATAACAATCACTGTATGGAGTGATTCTAGCGCAAAGTTTTCAGGATATGATGAGGAACAGATCGAATTCTTTCTTTGGAATGGAGGTGATATTGGACTGAAATCGTTAACTCGGCTTCTCTCTCCTCAGACCTGTTGTGTTTTCCCAGCACTCTCTGTTTCTATCCTTAATTGGCTTCTCCCCACTGTCGGACAGGTTGCCCTCAATGCTCTGAAGTGCGAGGACACTTTTTTTCTCGTTTGCTTACTTTCCCGATCCCCTTCACCGCCAAACCTGTCTCCAAGGTGCTGAAAATAATTGCTCCCATTATATCTTGGATCACGTCAAAAGGCCATAGGAACACTGGTTGTGTGGTGGTCCAATTGGTCAGCCCATGAATCAGCGTTGAACAGTCATTTGTTCAACTCCTGGTTTGTCCTGAGTTGCCTGAGCTTAGCTGGGTGGCTTCAGAACAGTACCACGTTGTCTTGATTCTGTAACGATGTGGAGATGCCGGCGTTGGACTGGGGTGCTTGATTCTGTAAGTATCTGGGTAAGGAGGGCTAAGTGAGTCAAAGTCTCGACACTTGGGAAAACATGGTTGGGAGGTGAAAGTGTGAATTGGTCTGTGTCACGTTATTTGGGGCTGAATTCTCAGCCCCCCCCCCCCCCCCCCCCCCCCCAGCTGCGTGTTTCACGGTGACGGTGGGATTCTATACTCCCGTTGCCTGTCAATGGTGTGATGTTCTTTAGAACATAGAACGATACAGCGCAGTACAGGCCCTTCGGCCCTCGATGTTGCACCGACATGGAAAAAAACTAAAGGCCATCTAACCTACACTATGCCCTTATCATCCATATGCTTATCCAATAAACTTTTAAATGCCCTCAATGTTGGCGAGTTCACTACTGTTGCAGGTAGGGCATTCCACGGCCTCACCACTCTTTGCGTAAAAAACCCACCTCTGACCTCTGTCCTATATCTATTACCAATATATCTATATCTTTGTGTTGTTAATTCTAGGATGATTGGCGTAGTGTTTGCAAAGACCACAAATAGGTTTTTTTCTAACAAAGCTATAGATTTATTTACACTAAATTGGATTCAACACTTACTCCTATATAACAAACAGTTGGTAATAAACATATAATCTACACTCATCTATTATTAATCTCTACACTAATACATGAACTATGATCTGCTCTCACTCACACTATCTTTCCTTCAGTCTGTCAAAGAACAATACAACACAGGAGGCCCTTCGGCCCTCCAAGCCTGTACCGGTCATGATACCAACCTTGGCCAAAACCCTCAGCACTTCCTTGTGCCGTATCCCTCTATACCCATCCTATCCATGTGTTTGTCAAGATGCCTTTTGAACGCCGTTAATGTATCTGCTTCCACAACCTCCCCTGGCAACGCGTTCCAGGCACTCACCACCCTCTGTGTAAAAGTCCTGCCTCGCGGGGCAGCATGGTGGCACAGTGGTTAGCACTGCAGCCTCACGGCGCTGAGGTCCCAGGTTCGATCCTGGCTCTGGGTCACTGTCCGTGTGGAGTTTGCACATTCTCCCCGTGTTTGCGTGGGTTTCACCCCCACAACCCAAAGATGTGCAGGGTAGGTGGATTGGCCACGCTAAATTGCCCCTTGATTGGAAAAATGAATTGGGTACGCTAAATTTATTTTTTTTTAAATCCTGCCTCGCACATCTCCTCTAAACTTTGTCCTCGAGCTTTCTCCTCCACCTCTCACCCACAAGGCTTAGCATCGATGCCTTATATAGTTCTACATCTAGCTCCCTCTGGTGGTTGATTTGGACATAACATTAACCCTTCCAGTTCTTTACATTTATGATAATGTCACAATTGTAGCCACCATTGTAGCCACTCCACATCGCTAGGAAACCCATGGGCGGGGGTGCGCTGCCTGCGGGAAAAGTGAATCGCAATGGCCGGAGAATTCTGGGCCAGATCTCAACCGGACGTTATAGACGTTACTGTAATTGGTCACAGAATTATGGGCTATTATTGGCTCCACCGAGTGGCTTTCTCTGTCAGGAGCTCACCGCAGTACAACATTATGAAAAGAGGGCTTTTCCTTCAGTGGTAATCTCTAATCAGCAGTTTCAGCTCACAGGTACCTTTCTCTCCCACCTCTGCCTGGACCCAGTCCGCTGCTTTCTGTATGCTACTGGAATCGGTCACGTCAAGCAAGACAGCTTTCAGCTTGGACGATCCGCTCCTCTGCAAGGTGTCAACTCCTTTTTGGGTCAGGCAGCCAGCCAGGACATGGAACCCTTGCCAGTCCAGACGTTTTGCCAGGAGGTTGCCGAAGCCCGTGTCACACCCAGTGATAAAGACATACTTGTCTTTGACATCTCCGATCTTCTCACGATCCCTGATAAACCAGCCAATGGCAAGCAGAAGAGCAGCCGTGAGGAGATACACCCACATGAAGTCTGTTTGAAGAGCCTGAGAAGACAGGACAGAACATTTCAATGAGAGAAAGTCATCACAACGGGCGCACAATATGAAATCACACAGGTTATCATTTGGCCTATCTATTATGTAGTTGTCTTAATTGGTTATTGCAATACTCAATGCACTACTGAGTCACGCAGAATTAGCCAGGTTCCAGGCTTGGCACAAGAAGCTTAATTTCGTTTGAATTCATTCTTGGAATGTGGGCATCGCTGGTTGGGCCAGTATTTATTGCCCATCCCTAATTGCCCTTGAACTGAGTGTCACGCTCGGCCATTTCAGAGGGGCAGTTAAGAGTAAAACCCATTGCTGTGGATCTGGAGTCACGTGTAGGCCAGACCGGGTAAGGACGGCAGATTTCCTTCCCTAAAGGACATTAGTGAACCAGATGGGTTTTTACGACAACGGTTGCATGGTCATCACTCCAACCTACCTCAAAGATAAGTTGTAACCAGGAGCAGAAAAATACCAATTGCAAACCAAGTCAGAAATAGATCTTAAAGGTACAAATGCCGGCTGTGCTTTTTAAAATTTACTTGCATCTTTTCAGTACCCTAGCAACATTCGATACCTATTTGATTGAGCTGTGATTAAGATTCAGTGTGAATGAGGCAATAATGGCGGGAAATGGGAGACAGGACATTACCACCGAGTTTACCGCCTGTATTTTGGGAAGTGCATCCAGCAGACAGTGACAGGTCAGAAAAATCAAGTGGACAGGAAAACTGGGTGAGGCTCTGTATAAAATGGAGCCCTGTCCCCACCCACCTAACTGTCACTTGCAGATGACGTCCGACCCGAGAAAGGTCATGTTTTGTTGATTTGAAAACCGATAAAACAGCAAAGGTCACGGTCTGGATTACGAGGAAGAAAATGTGCTAGGGTCTTGGGCTCTTCCAGTCGCACCCGTCCCGAGAGCAGAAATTCCCGCCCGAAGTCAATGTCCATTCGCCCGCTGCGATTCCCGTGCCGGGTGGTGCCGGGAAATTTACCTCAGATTGTCCCATCAGTTGTTTGAACTCCTCAATAGTGAGTTGAATTAGAGTTAGAGAGTCATAGAATCATACAGCATAGAAAAGGCCCTTCAGCCCATCGAATCTGCGTTGGTCAAAAATAACCACCTAACTATTCTCATCCCATTTTACAACGCTAGGCCCCTAGCCGTGTCTGCCCTGGCATCACAAGTGGCCATCTAAACACTTTTTAAATGTTATGAGGGTCTCTGCCTCCACCACCCTTTCCGGCAGCGAGTTCCAGACTCCCACCACCCTCTGGGTGAAAAGGTTTTTCCTCACATCCCCTCTAAACCTCCTGCCCCTTACCTCACATCCCCTCTAAACCTCCTGCCCCTTACCTCACATCCCCTCTATACCTCCTGCCCCTTACCTCACATCCCCTCTAAACCTCCTGCCCCTTACCTCACATCCCCTCTAAACCTCCTGCCCCTTACCTCACATCCCCTCTAAACCTCCTGCCCCTTACCTCACATCCCCTCTAAACCTCCTGCCCCTTACCTCACATCCCCTCTATACCTCCTGCCCCTTACCTCACATCCCCTCTAAACCTCCTGCCCCTTACCTCACATCCCCTCTAAACCACCTGCCCCTTACCTCACATCCCCTCTATACCTCCTGCCCCTTACCTCACATCCCCTCTAAACCTCCTGCCCCTTACCTCACATCCCCTCTATACCTCCTGCCCCTTACCTCACATCCCCTCTAAACCTCCTGCCCCTTACCTCACATCCCCTCTAAACCACCTGCCCCTTACCTCACATCCCCTCTAAACCTCCTGCCCCTTACCTCACATCCCCTCTAAACCTCCTGCCCCTTACCTCACATCCCCTCTAAACCTCCTGCCCCTTACCTCACATCCCCTCTAAACCTCCTGCCCCTTACTTCACATCCCCTCTAAACCTCCTGCCCCTTACCTCACATCCCCTCTATACCTCCTGCCCCTTACCTCACATCCCCTCTAAACCTCCTGCCCCTTACATCACATCCCCTCTAAACCTCCTGCCCCTTACCTCACACCTCCTGCCCCTTACCTTACATCCCCTCTAAACCTCCTGCCCCTTACCTCACATCCCCTCTAAACCTCCTGCCCCTTACCTCACATCCCCTCTAAACCTCCTGCCCCTTACTTCACATCCCCTCTAAACCTCCTGCCCCTTACCTCACATCCCCTCTAAACCTCCTGCCCCTTACCTCACATCCCCTCTAAACCTCCTGCCCCTTACCTCACATCCCCTCTAAACCTCCTGCCCCTTACCTCACACCTCCTGCCCCTTACCTTACATCCCCTCTAAACCTCCTGCCCCTTACCTCACATCCCCTCTAAACCTCCTGCCCCTTACCTCACATCCCCTCTAAACCTCCTGCCCCTTACCTCACATCCCCTCTAAACCTCCTGCCCCTTACCTCACATCCCCTCTAAACCTCCTGCCCCTTACCTCACATCCCCTCTAAACCTCCTGCCCCTTACCTCACATCCCCTCTAAACCTCCTGCCCCTTACCTCACATCCCTTCTAAACCTCCTGCCCCTTACCTTAAATCTCTGCCCCCTGGTTATTGACCCCTCCACCAAGGGGAAAAGTTTCTTCCTGTCTACTCTATCTGTGCCCCTCTTAATTTTACACATCTCAATCCCCCCTCAGTCTCCTCTGCTCCAAGGAAAACAATCCCAGTCTATCCAATAAGAAGTCTTACAACACCAGGTTAAAGTCCAACAGGTTTGTTTCAAACACGAGCTTTCGGAGCACGGCTCCTTCTTCAGGTGAGAAGAAGGTGTCACCTGAAGAAGGAGCAGTGCTCCGAAAGCTCGTGTTTGAAACAAACCTGTTGGACTTTAACCTGGTGCTGTAAGACTTCTTACTGTGCTCACCCCAGTCCAACGCCGGCATCTCCACATCATGTCTATCCAATCTCTCTTCATAACTAACACTCTCCAACCCAGGCAACATCCTAGTGAATCTCCTCTGCACCCTTTCCCAGTGCTCTCACATCCTCCTATAATGTGGATTCCAGAACTGCACAAAATACTCTCGCTGTGGCCTAACCAATGTGTTATACAGTTCCAGCATAACCTCCCTGCTCTTAAACTCCGTGCCTTGGCTAATAAAGGCAAGTATACCATATGCCTTTGTAACCACTGTATCTGCCTGCTCTGCTACCGTAAGGGACCGGTGTACATGAAAATGAAAGTCGTTTATTGTCACAAGTAGTCTTCAATGAAGTTACTGTGAAAAGCCCCTAGTCGCCACATTCTGCCGCCTGTCCGGGGAGGCTGGTACGGGAATCGAACCGTGCTGCTGGCCTGCTTGGTCTGCTTTAAAAGCCAGCAATTTAGCTCAGTGAGCTAAACCAGCCCCTAGTGAGCTGAACATGCACACCAAGAGCCCTCTGATCCTCGGTGCTTCCCAGGGTCCTGCCGTTTATCCTGTATTCCCTTTGCCTTGTTTGTCCTGCCCAAGTGCATCGCCTCACACTTCTCCAGATTGAATTCCATTTGCCACTGATCAGCCCGTCTGACCAGCCCGTCTATATCCTCCTGTAATCTAAGCCTAACCTCCTCACTATTTACCACCCCACTAATTTTCGTATCATCCATGAACTTACTGGTCAACCCTCCTACATTCACGTCTAAATCATTTGTATAAACCACAAACAGCAAGGGCCCCAACACTGATCCCTGTGGGATCACAGTGGACACAGGTTTCCAGTCAGAAACAACACTCCTCGACCATCACCCTCTGCTTTGTCGCCATCTGGAATGGCCACTTCCAGAATACAAAATGGATGTTTGCAAAGACTATAGGGAAACATGGACAATGCTAAGAAAGCAGGCAGGCACAGAGCCTGGATGCATATTGAGAAGGCAACTCCCAGACGAGATAGAATACAATGTTGACAAATGTGAGGTTATCCATTTTGGTAGGAATAACAGCAAACGGGATTATTATTTAAACGATAAAATATTAAAGCATGCCACTGTGCAGAGAGACATGGGTGTGCTAGTGCATGAGTCACAGAAGGTTCGTTTACAAGTGCAACAGGTGATTAAGAAGGCAAATGGAATTTTGTCTTTCATTGCTAGAGGGATGAAGTTTAAGACTAGGGAGGAAATGTTGCAATTGTATAAGGTGTTAGTGAGGCCACACCTGGAGTATTGTGTTCAGTTTTGGTCTCCTTACTTGAGAAAGGACGTACTGGCGCTGGAGGGTGTGCAGAGGAGATTCACTAGGTTAATACCAGAGCTGAAGGGTTGGATTATGAGGAGAGGTTGAGTAGACTGGGACTGTACTCATTGGAATTTAGAAGGATGAGGGGGGATCTTATAGAAACATTTAAAATTATGAAGGGAATAGATAGGATAGATGCGGGCAGGTTGTTTCCACTGGCGGGTGACAGCAGAACTAGGGGACATAGCCTCAAAATAAGGGGAAGTAGATTTAGGACTGAGTTTAGGAGGAACGTCTTCACCCAAAGGGTTGTGAATCTATGGAATTCCTTGCCCAGTGAAGCAGTTGAGGCTCCTTCATTACATGTTTTTAAGGTAAAGATAGATAGTTTTTTGAAGAATAAAGGGATTAAGGGTTATGGTGTTCGGGCCGGAAAGTGGAGCTGAGTCCACAAAAGATCAGCCATGATCTCATTGAATGGCGGAGCAGGCTCGAGGGGCCAGATGGCCGACTCCTGCTCCTAGTTCTTATGAGACTGAAACTGTAGGTTAATTAGCATATTGATGGACCATCTCCGGGAACAAAGGAATAACATTCAAGTAACCGATACTAAGGCAGACACCCCGGCGCCAGAAAGACACAAACAAAGCAAGGCCAACGGCCACCTAAGACATGCCCAGCCATCAGGGCACCCACCCCTTTCTTGGTCAGTGATCAGGATACGGCCCAATTAATTGGGGCCAAGTTCAAGGCCCGCCCAAAAGCACGCGAGGCCCCTTTGGGTATAAGAAGAAGCCCCCGAGAGAGAATCGCTCTCTTGGACTCGGCTCTCGAAGCGGAGAGACCCGTCCACCAGCTGCACCAGAAGCAGTAAGTCCAAGGCCAACGCTCGCTGCCAGACGGACGACCTTAGCTGTTCTCCTGTTACACCTTCGTACCCAACAGCCTCAGATCCGAACAACGGCCATTGTTCCTCTGACTGAGTGGGCACCCGAAGTTAAGTATAGGCGTTAGCGTTAGAGTTAGTTTAGTTTATGGTATTTGTGCATGAGTAGATATTACTGTGTGTGTAAATAAATAGTATTGACCTTGAACTAACTAACTGGTGCATTGGTTCTTTGATCAGTATTCGGGTTTGAACCTTGTGGAGGTATCGAGAGATACCTGGCAACTCTAGAGCAAACAGAATTAGGATTAAGGAAGGTGACCATATTGACCGCTGTATTTAGAACCAGATAAATAGAGCAACAGCTTCCTGCCACTTGGCCAATTCTGGATCCAATTTGCCAAATTTCCTTGCATCCCATGGACTCTTATCTTCGCTATCAGTCTCCTATGTGGGACATATGCAGATATGGGACATATGAGAATTCATCACACACATGCCCTCTTCGACAGAGGAGACATTCCCAAAATTTGGAGTATCAGAAACCTTTCTGCAGCTCATCCCATTCTTGACCATTGTATCGCTTACTGCTCTCGTAGTATTGTCACACTGATCACGTCCTCCGTATTCGGAAGTGATCAAGCTGCACTGATAAACGATTTACTCCAATCTTCGCGCACTGGGAGTCCCCTGGAAACATTGAGCCCTTCCATGGAAGCTTCTGGAAGCACTGACACAATCCCAGGGTTCCTTTCTGGTGTGTCAGCTACCCAAAGGGAAATGATGAGAGACCAAAACGAGGGCTGGTTTACGCAAACACATGCAGAAAGGTGTGGCACACGGCAGATCTGTGCCCAGATGAATTCCCTATGGTCCATGAGCATCAGTTTGAAAACCTACAATATACGAGTGAAGCTAATGAGGATCAGTAACGCAACATATATTGTGGTTCAGTGAGTAGCAGCTTTGGGTTCGAGCCCCATCCCAGGATTTGATGGCCAGGGAAGGTGCGTTCATAACGCGGCCAACCAGGTTGAGTATCAACCTTAAAATCCTTCCGAACACCCCAATGGCTGGCGGTAAGAGCGGGAGAGACTCCTGCTCACCCAGGCTTGATGTGGAGTGGCGCCCCTCAAACTTTACGTCTCTGGCGACAGACTAGCAACCTGTCCTGGGAATTGAAACAGACATGAGTCTGCCTTTGTGCACCCACTAGGTGTAGGAATCGAATTGGAATACAGTCCCCAGCTACTTAGAAACATGCCTTGCAACTGGTTTGGTGTGTTGAGCAGTGGTCTGATAGCAGCAAGCAAATCTGAAATGACTGGAAAAGAAACTCACATCCTTTATTTCAAACTTTTCCTCCTCTATTTCGAATCGGGGTAGCTCGGTACCAGTTTGGAGCAATTGCCATGTCGCATTCTGACATTGATATTCTGCTCTTGTGTGTGGCATTGTTGTTCGCTGCTTTTAGTAGCATCCAGCTCACTTTCACAATTTACCCAGATCCTCCGAACCCAAGATTCTCAACTGACCTGCACTTTTCCAGAATACGCATAGGTTAAGGAAAAGCTTTTGAGTTTCGTAAATTGTTGGGAGGTTTGAAAGCTTTCCTTTTGTCAACCTCATTTGGCCCCAGGGCGTTCTGCAGCCGTGATCACATTTGCTCATGTTCAGACAATCTGGGGAGTTGGAGCTTTAATTTCAGAAAAGTATTTGTTTAAGGTTATTTTTATAATAATGAGAGGAATCCCTACCTCTAATTTTCTGCTAGATACTAGCTCATGCTTAGCCACTTGGTGGCACACCAGTTAAACACAAACAAGATGGATACAGATAAGGGAATCCATTCAGCCCATCGAGTCACAGTAAAGGATTTACATTGTCCCATTGAATGTTGAACTAGATTGCACAAGGAGTAGGCGACTAACCATAGATACTATCGATTGTCATTCCCACTATCACCATCCTGGGGGTTACCATTCACCAGGAACTGAACTGGACCCAGCCATATAAATACTGTGGCTACCAGAGCAGGTCAGAGGCTGGGAATCCTGCGGAGAGTAACTCACCTCCTGACTCCCCAAAGCCTGTCCACCATCTACAAGGCACAAGTCAGGAGTGTGATGGAATACTCTCCCCTTGCTTGGATGAGTGCAGCTCCAACAACACTCAAGAAGCTCAACACCATCCAGGACAAATCTTGATTGGCATCCCATCCACAAACATTCACTCCGTCCACCACCGACGCACAGTGGCAGCCGTGTGTGCCGTCTACAAGATGCACTGCAGCAACTCACCAAGGTTCCTTAGGCAGCACCTTCCAAACCCACGACCTCTACCATCTGGGAGGACAAGAGCAGATACCTGGGAACCCCACCACCTGGAGGTTCCCCTCCAAGTCACTCTCCATCCTGACTTGGAAATATATCGGCCGTTCCTTCATTGTCACTGGGGAAAAATCCTGGAACTCCCTCCCTAACAACACTGTGGATGTACCTGCTACAAACATCCGCATTGTCCTGGAAGTCCATTTGACTGCGCTGAGGAACATTTTAATTGCTCTATGCAAATCCCGGATTCAATTCCGGCCTCTGGTGACTGTGTGGAGTTTGCGTTTTCTCCCCATGTCTGCGTGGGTTTCCTCCGGGTGCTCCGGTTTCCTCCCACAAGTCCAAAGATGTACAGGTTAGGTAACAATAATCATAATCTTTAGTGTCACAAATAGGTTCACATTAACACTGCAATGAAGTTACTGTGAAAAGTGGATTGGCCATGCTAAATTGCCCCTTAGCATCCAAAAGGTCAGGTGGGGTTACTAGGTTACGGGGATTGTGGGCTTCAGTAGAGTGTTCGATGGGCCGAATGGCCTCCTTCAGCACTGTAAATTCAATGAAAAGCCTGAAGAGGGCCACAACAAGTTAGAGGAAAAATTTGAAGTTACTCAATTGCTCTGTAAGTTGCTGCAAGCATCAGACAATACATTCACTTCACAGAGCTGCCCGGAAGCAATTCCTCTTTTGAAAACAATGTGTCCCTTTAATGGGATTTCAGGGGCTTAAATCTAAGCCGAAGATCTAGAAATTGCATTCAGATTTACTTAAGAGGGGCTGGCAAAAAAAATCTTCTTTGTGCTCAGAATGGAGAATCACAAGGAGCCCCGGATTCACTGGGATTCCAGGAAGGAAAGGGCACTGGGTTGAAGACAAAGGTCGGGATTTCCCGGGCGCTGCGATTCAATTTTGCCGCCGGCAGCACATCCTTGCCAGCTGGTTACGTGGCGGCGTGGGGTGGTTACAATGGGAAATCCCATTGACAAGGGGCAGGAAGACAGAATCCCACCACCAGCGAAACACGCGGCTGATGGACCGGAGAATCCCACCCAAAATATTACTTCTCCCAGTTGAGCATGTGGAATGGAAAGAATGAATCTGCTCTCTCGTGTTTCGCCTGTGGGTAAATGCCTTCATTGAATAGGAATGTGATCCCGGGAAGTTTCATGCTGGCCATACATCCCACCTTTGGAAAATGGATGGTGGAACGGATCTGATCCCGAGAATCCTGGTGGCGAACTCCCACCTCCACCGTGGGGCGCCCAACTCTTGAGAATCTAACCGGAGCATGTTTTAAAATATCCAATACATATGCCGACCAGAACACAGGCAAGGTTTTAATCATGGTCACATTGCTGAACATCAGGCGCACACATCTCTGGCATGGAGTAACCACTAAACCAGATCTTCAGTCTGATTTCTGATCAGTCTTCCCAGGGAATCTTTGAAACGGCAAAGACAACAGGGGGCTGGTCTGGGGGTGGGGGATCTAACCTGACATGTTCAATTCACAGGCTGTCTGGTTTCCCAACAGGCCAGTTGGGAGAACAGGTTGGGTTTCCTCCGGGTGCTCCGGATTCCTCCCACAGTCCAAAGATGTGTCGGTTAGGTGCGCAGGCCATGCCAATCCAGGGACCTGCAGATTGGGTGGGGTTATGGGGCAGGGGAGTGAATCTAGGTCGGGTACTCTTTCAGAGGGTTGGTGCAAACTCAATGGGCTGAATGGCTTCCTTCTGTACTGTAGGGATTCTATTTGATGGATTCAAATAAACTTTGAAGCCACACGTAAGGGTGACTCGATTGGAAATGTGTTTCCAGTCAGTGTCCATCCCACTCCATCTGGTGTGAAAGATCCATGCATGTGGAATTCCTCACCTCTTTGCCAATACACTGGATGGGTTACTCCGCTCTGCCAGCCGCTTTCCCATTGAAACCACCCCAAATCCTGGGAAAGCCGTGGGCGGGGGTGCACTGCCGGCGGGAACAGACAATCGCAACAGCTGGAGAATTCCTGGGAACTGAACAGTCTAACATGGAGTCTCTGTGAATAGCGGCAGACAGCCTCACTTGACAGCGAGTGTGGAGGGCTGGTTTTCACGTCAACAATTCTTTTCAAATTTCAGGTCCTGATCTGGAGAATCAAAACTTGCAACCTTCCAACTGCTAACCTCCTGATGGTGATCACTGCCGACAACCCATGCCATGGGTTTTCTCTATCATCCTGGGTTAGCTTACAGACTACTCCTGCATCTTAATCAACCTTGTTACACAAGCACTTGCTCAATGAAAATGTCATACTTCATGGAGGATTAGCATCGTACTGTTAATCCGGTTAAATCCCAATATATGCAATGATCAATGAAGTGCCTGCAATCCAAGGCCCAATTAATACAGGCCGTAAGAAGGCACGCACAAGGAGCACCATTGTCCAGTGAGAAGACATTAAACAAGGTGGATCAATGGATTATAACCTGAATCTGTAATCACTAATGCCTCGGAATGTTCTCATTCCAGAGATCGTGCTGATCCATTCGTATCATAGTTACCCAGTTTGGGTTGTCGGAAAACAAATTAAAGCCTGAAGTTGTGAGTATGATTACAGGACTCCTGTCTGGGATATCAGAGTCCAGTTGCTGGTGCATGACATTGACAGCCAGGCCCCTCCTCCAGAATTCCGAGTTCCTTCGCGGGGGGTGTACCGACTTGACAAGCCAGCCAAAGGGAAGCTGTTCAAAGTGTGTGGAATGGACCACAAAAGTCAACCTGCCAGAAGGTGGAGAATGTACACCTCAATTTCCAATGGCTTTCAATATAGGAACAATATGGGAAGGGCAGCATGGTAGCACAGTGGTCAGCACTGCTGCCTCACAGTGCTCGGGACCCGGTTCGATTCAGGCCTTGGGTGACTGTGTGGAGTCTGCACGTTCTCTCCCGTGTCTGCGTGTGTTTCCTCCGGGTGCTCCGGTTTCCTTCCACAGTCCAGGTTAGGTGGATTGGCCATGCTAAATTGCCCCTTAGTGTCCAAAGATGTACAGGTTAGGTGGATTGGCCATGTTAAATTGTCCCTTAGTGTCCAAAGATATACAGGTTAGGTGGATTGGCCATGCTAAATTGCCCCTTAGTGTCCAAAGATGTACAGGTTAGGTAGATTGGCCATGTTAAATTGTCCCTTAGTGTCCAAAGATGTGCAGGTTAGGTGGATTGGCCATGCTAAATTGCCCCTTAGTGTCCAAAGATGTACAGGTTAGGTGGATTGGCCATGATAAATTGCCCCTTAGTGTCCAAAGATTTACAGGTTAGGTAGATTGGCCATGATAAATTATCCCTTAGTGTCCAAAGATGTGCAGGTTAGGTGGATTGGACATGATAAATTATCCCTTAGTGTCCAAAGATGTGCAGGTTAGGTGGATTGGACATGTTAAATTGTCCCTCAGTGTCCAAAGATGTGCAGGTTAGGTGGATTGGCCATGATAAATTATCCCTTAGTGTCCAAAGATGTGCAGGTTAGGTGGATTGGCCATGCTAAATTGTCCCTTAGTGTCCAAAGATGTGCAGGTTAGGTGGATTGGCCATGATAAATTGTCCCTTAGTGTCCAAAGATGTGCGGGTTAGGTGGATTGGCCATGATAAATTGTCCCTTAGTGTCCAAAGATGTGCAGGTTAGGTGGATTGGCCATGATAAATTGTCCCTTAGTGTCCAAAGATGTGCAGGTTAGGTGGATTGGCCATGCTAAATTGCCGCTTAGTGTCCAAAGATGTGCAGGTTAGGTGGATTGGCCATGCTAAATTGTCCCTTAGTGTCCAAAGATGTGCAGGTTTGGTGGATTGGCCATGCTAAATTGTCCCTTAGTGTCCAAAGATGTGCAGGTTCGGTGAGGTTACAGGGAAAGAGCACGGGAGTGAGCATAGGTAAGGTGATCTTTCAAGGGGTCAGTGGTCCCGATGGGCGGAATGGCCTCCTTCTGTACTGTTGGAATTCTATGGTTCAAACAGATTCAAAAATGTCTTTGCAATGTGGAATGTGACAACACACCATGTAGGAATTGTGGGCCTGACCCGTGTCTTGCACTACATTACCAAAGTGTACATGTTATCAAGTATTGAGGGCATTCCGTACTAATTAATGTTTAAACCAGACATTGTAAAGCATCTGAATGTGAGATGACAGAGCACTGGTTATAGGCCCAGTTAGCGAAATATTAACTCTCCTTTTTATCTCCAGCAAGGTGTGGTGGAACTGCCACATTGTCTTGACTATGGGGACACTAATAGCTGCCCCAGCAGTTTCTATTGGAAACGAATCATATATTTTTCCAAGAAATAGACTTCGCTGTAATGTGTGCAAGTCAACAAGAAACAACTAGATGACCACCATGTGGCTGAAGCAGAAAGCAGGTCACCTGACAAGAAGAGTATCAAGATGTCTCGAGACGCACAGAATTCCAAGTCAAAGTATACTGCACAAATAAAGAAGATTAAGGTTGCAAGAAATCATAGAATCATTGAATTTACAGTGCAGAAGGAGGCCACTAGGCCCATCAAGTCTGTACCGGCTCTTGGAAAGAGCACCCCACTTAAGCCCACACCTCGACCCTATCCCCACAACCCAGTAATCCCACCTAACCCAACGGCAATTTATCATGGCCAATCCCCGAACCTGCACATCTTTGGACTGTGGGAGGAAACCGGAGCACCCGGAGGAAACCCACGCAGACACGGGGAGAACGTGCAGACTCCGCACAGACAGTGATGCAAGCCGGGAATCGAATCTGGGACCTTGGAGCGGTGAAGCAACTGTGCTAACCACTGTGCTACCGTGTCAATCCAGATCCAGGAATTACGCATATTTACAGGGTGAGGCCATTCAGCCCACAGGTCCATGCCAGTGTTTACGCCTCACATCCTACTTTGCCTCACCCTATCAGTACATCCTTCCAGGGGCAGTACGGTGGGACAGTGGGTTTCGCCCCCACAACCCAAAGATGTGCAGGCTAGGTGGATTGACCACACTAAATTGGCCCTTAAGTGAAAAAAAAATTGGGTACTCTAAATTGTTTTAAAAGTACATCCTTCCAATCCTTTCCTCAAGTTTAAAAAAAATGTATTCTTTCACTGGCCAAGTCAGCATTTGTTGCCCATCCCTAATTGCCACTTGAGAAGGTGGTGGTGAGTTGCCACCTTGAACTGCTGCAGTCCATGTGGTGTAGGTACACCCACAGTGCTGTTAGGGAGTTCCAGGATTTTGACCCAGCGACAGTGAAGGAACGGCCGATACATTTCCAAGTTGGAATGGTGAGCGACTCGGAGGGGAACCTCCAGGTAGTGGGTTTCCCAGGTATCTGCTGCCCTTGTCCTTCTAGATGGCAGAGTTGCAGGTTTGGGTGGGAGGCAGATGGGTTTTTACAACAGCTCCATGGTTGCCATTACTGAGTTCAACTCCAAATCTTTTAATTAATTGAATTTGAATTTCAACCAGTTCCCATGGTGGGATTTGAACCTGTGTCCACAGAATAGCCTGGCCTCTGAATTGCTGGTGACATTACCACTGCACCACCATCGCCGCATGTTGGTGTGACCTCCACATAACTGCTTACTGAATCCCACCATTTTTATTTTCTTCTCAGTGGATATTTGAGGTAAATTCTTCTTCCTGTCATGAACAAGGACAGCAAAATAGAATCATAGAATCCCCACAGTGTAGAAGGAGGCTATTTAGCCCATTGAGTCTACACTGACCCTCTGAAACAGCACCCCAGCTAAGCCCACTCCCCCGCCCTATCCCTGGAATGACACCTAACCTGCACATCTTTGGACACTAAGGGACAATTTATCATGGCTAATCCACCTAACCTGTACATCTTTGGACACTAAGGGGCAATTTAACATGGCCAATCCACCTAACCTGCACATCTTTGGACATTAAGATACAATTTAGCATGGCCAATCCACCTAACCTGTACATCTTTGGACATTAAGATACAATTTAGCATGGCCAATCCACCTAACCTGTACATCTTTGGACACTAAGGGACAATTTAACATGGCCTATCCACCTAACCTGTACATCTTTGGGCACTAAGGGACAATTTAGCATGGCCAATCCACCTAACCTGCACATCTTTGGACCTTGGTACGAAACCCACGCAGACACGGGGAGAACGTGTAAACTCTACACAGTCACCCGAGGCTAGAATCGAACATAGGACTCTGGAGCTGTGAGGCAGCAGTGCTAACCACTGTGCCACCGTGCCGCCCCACATTCAAAAGTTCCATTATTCTGTGGTTTGGTATCCTGAAGAGAACATTAAAGCCAACCAGGGTTGCAAAGGGGGAAACAGGCAGAAGCCTTAACACCAAACATGCAGCAGGGCAGTGCGGAAGCAAGTTGCAAACGACAAAACTGGTAGGAAAAATGTTTTTTCACAACATGAACGAATGTCATGCAGGGCAGATCAAGGGACACAAGCTGAGAAGTCACGTGATGTGTGAGGATGTCTCGCAATCCTTTGTGTGAAAAGTAATTACCTTTGTGCCAGCAAATATGACAGCCAGGTTAAACACAGCTAAGTCCACAAAGAGCGAATGGTGCTGTTCTTCAAATAGGCGCCATGGAGTCCCAATGTCCTCTTACACAGAGAGGTGGCACCTCACTTTGAAGTCGGATTCCAAGGAAGCAGGCACTTCAGAGTGTGGCCATTTTGTTTCCCATATTGAGGAAGGCTTACAATCAGTCTCTGACCCTCTGAACATGGCCACGATCAAGATAGAAAAGAGGAAAAATTATTTTAAATTGATAGTTTCTCTGCATGGGTCTGATTTGAATAACACTGCAAGTGCAGACAACAATCCAACATTTAGTTGACTTCAATATGATGGGGTGATTTTGAGTTTGGGTGATGTCAATCAGTGACCAATTACACATTTCTTCCAAGTGGAGTCAATGGACATAAAAATGCGGAGAGTTGGAGAACAGGCGGCTGATTCAATATCAGGAATGGGATTCTCCTCACACCCCCTCTAAATCTCCTGCCCCTTCCCTTAAATCCATGCCCCCCTGGTCATTGACCCCTCCACTCAGGGGAAAAGTTTCTTCCTCTCATCGTGGCATGGTGGCACAGTGGTTAGCACTGCTGCCTCACAGTGCTAGTGACCCAATTCCCGGCTTGGGTCACCGTCTGTGCGGAGTCTGCGCGTTCTCCCCGTGTGTGCGTGGGTTTCCTCCGGGTGCTCCGGTTTCCTCCCACAGTCCCGAAAGATGTGCAGGTTAGGTGGTTTGGCCGTGCTAAATTGCCCCTTGGTGTTCAAAGGTTAGACGGGGTTGCGGAGGGGGGGGGGGGGGGCTCGGTAGGGTGCCTTTTGGAGGGTTTTCGCAGACTCAATGGGCTGAATGGTCTCCTTCTGCACAGTAGGGGCCCTTGATCTACCCTCTCTTTGTCCTTCATGATTTAATATACCTCAATCAAGTCCCCCCTCAGCCTTCTCTGCTTTAAAGAAAACAACCCCAGTCTTGTGTCCAGGGTTACAGGGATGGGGTGAGGGAGTGGACCTCGGGTGGGCTGCTCCTTCAGAGGGTCAGTGCAAACTCGGTGGTCCGAATGGCCTCCTTCTGCACCATAGGAATTCCATGATTCTATCCAGCCTCTCTTCATCACTGAAACGCTCCCGCCCAGGCAACATCCCGGTGAATCTCCTCTGCACCCTCTCTATAAAGAGCATGGGCTGGGTTCTCCGCTGGCGGGGTGCTCCATTTTGCTGGCGCCCGGGGGGTTTCCCGACGGTGTGGGGCTGCCCCACAATGGGAAACCCCATTGACCGGCCGGCGTAACGGAGAATCCCGCCGGGGGGTCGGGGCAGCAATGTGGCGCAGCGGGGCGGAGAATCCAGCCCTATGTTTCTTAACACAATCTCTCAGCTGCAAAACTACCACAAAAAGGGGCATCGAATACGTCTCACTTCTCAATTGATATTCTTGTTTTAAAATTTTTTTTTAATGGGATGTGGGGGGGTGGGGGGGGAGGGGGGAGTGTTGCTGGCGAGGTCAGCATTTATACCCCATCCCTAAATGCCCCTTGAGAAGGTGGTGGTGAGCTGCCTTCTTGAACCGCTGCAGTCCATGTGGCGTGGGCACGCCCACAGAGCTGAGCAGTTTGATATATGAGGGCCGGTTTGGCTCACTTGGCTAGGTTTGTGATGCAGAGCAAGAGCAATATAGGTTCAGTTCCCGTACCGGCTGAGGTTATTCATGAAGGCCCCGCTTTCTCGACCTTTCCCCTCGCCTGAGGTCTGGTGATCCTCAGGTTAAATCACCACCAGTCAGCTCCCCCCCTCAAAGGGGAAAAGCAGCCCATGGTCATCTGGGACTATGGCAACTTTACCTTACCAAAAACCTCGGCCATTTAAGAATCAACAACATTGCTGTAGGTTTGGAGTCACATGTAGGCTGGGCCAGATTCGGCCTAGTTTGCTGGAGCTCTTTGGGAAGGTTTAAACTAGTTTGGCAGGGGGATGGGAACCAGAGCTATGGATCGGAGGATAGGGTAGCTGTTGAACAGGCAGAAATAGTATGCAGCAAGTCTGTGAGGAAGGATAGACAGTTGATAGGGCAACGTTGCACTCTGTGGAAAGTGTTTCTGTTTCAATGCAAGGAGTGTCAGGAATAAGGGAGATAAACTTAGAGTATTGATCAGTACTTGGAACTACGATGTTGTGGCCATTACAGAGACATGGATTTCACAGGGGCAGGAATGGTTGTTAGATGTTCCGGGGTTTAGATGTTTTCAGAAGAATACGGAGGGAGGTAAAAGAGGAGGGGGAGTGGCACTGTGAATTAGGGAGTGCACCACAGCTGCAGAAAAGGAGGTGACTTCAACTTCCCTAATATTGACTGGAACCTCCTTAGTGCAAATGGTTTGAATGGAGCAGATTTTGTCAGGTGTGTACAGGAAGGATTCCTGACTCAATATGTAGATAGGCCGACTCGGGGGGAGGCCATATTGGACTTGGTGCTCGGCAACGAACAAGGCCAGGTGTCAGATGTCTCGGTACGAGAGCATTTCGGTGACAGTGACAACAACTCCTTGACCTTTACCATAGTCATGGAGAGGGATAGGAACAGACAGTATGGGAAGGTATTTAATTGGGGGAGGGGAAATTATACTGCTATTAGACAGGAGCTGAGGAGCATAAAGTGGGAACAATTGTTCTTGGGGAAATGCACAACAGTAATGTGGGGATTGTTTAAGGAGCACTTGCTGCGAGTGCTGAATGATTTTGTCCCACTGAGACGAGGAAGGAATGGTAAGGTGAAGGAGCCTTGGATGACGAGAGAAGTGGAGCTTCTAGTCAAGAGGAAGAAGGAAGCTTACGTAAGGTTAAGGAAGCAAGGATCTGACTCGGCTCTAGAGGGTTACAAGGTAGCCAGGAAGGAAGTCAAAAATGGACTGAGGAGAGCTCAAAGGGGGCATGAAAAAGCCCTGGTGGGAAGGATTAGGGAAAACCCCAAGGCGTTCTACACTTATGTGAGAAATAAGAGGATGATCAGAGTGAGAGTACGGCCGATCAGGGATAGTGGAGGGAACTTGTGCCTAGAGTCTGAGGAGATGGGGGAGGCCCTAAATTAATATTTTGCTTCAGTATTCACTAGAGAGAGGAACCTTGTTGCTCATGAGAACAGTGTGAACCAGGTTAATAGACTCGAACAGGTTGATATTAAGAAGGAGGATGTGCTGGAAAGTTTGAAAAGCATCAGGATAGATAAGTCCCCTGGGCCTGACGGGATATACCCAAGGTTACTATGGGAAGCGAGGGAGGAGATTGCTGAGCCGTTGGCGATGATCTTTGCGTCCTCACTCTCCACTGGAGTAGTACTGGATGATTGGAGGGAGGCTAATGTTGTTCCCCTATTCAAGAAAGGGAATAGGGAAATCCCTGGGAATTACAGACCCATCAGTCTTACGTCTGTGGTGAGCAAAATATTGGAAAGGATTCTGAGAGATAGGATTTATGATTATTTCGAAAAACAGTTTGATTAAAGATAGCATGGCTTTGTGAGGGGCAGGTCATGCCTCACAAGCCTCATTGAATTATTTGACGATGTGACGTACACATTGATGAAGGTCGGGCAGTGGATGTGGTATATATGGATTTCAGTAAGGCATCTGATAAGGTTCCTCATGGTAGACTCATTCAGAAAGTTAGGGGGCATGGGATACAGGGAAATGTGGCTGTCTGGATACAGAATTGGCTGGCCGAAAGAAGACAGCGAGTGGTAGTGGATGGAAAGTATTCCGCCTGGAGGTCGGTGACCAGTGGTGTCCCGCAAGGATCTGTTCTGGGACCTCTGCACTTTGTGGTTTTTATAAATGACTTGGATGAGGAAGTGGAAGGGTGGGTTAGTAAGTTTGCCGATGACACAAAGGTTGGGGGAGTTGTAGATAGTGTTGAGGGTTGTTTCAGGTTACAACAGGACATTGACAGGATGCAGAGTGGGGCTGGGAAGTGGCAGATGGAGTTCAACCTTGATAAATGTGAAGTGATTCATTTTGGAAGGTCGAATTTGAATGCTGAATACAGGGTTAAAGGCAGGATTCTTGGAAGTGTGGAGGAACAGAGGGATCCACGTACATAGATCCCACAAAGTTGCCTCCCAGGTTGATAGGGTTGTTAAGAAGGCATATGGTGTGTTGGCTTTCATTAACGGGGGGGGGGGGGGGGGGGGGGGGGATTGAGTTTAAGAGCCGCGAGGTTTTGCTGCAGCTTTATAAAACCCTAGTTAGACCACACTGGGAATATTGTGTCCAGTTCTGGTCGCCTCATTATAGGAAGGATGTGGATGCTTTGGAGAGGGTACAGAGGAGATTTACCAGGATGCTGCCTGGACTGGAGGGCATGTCTTATGAAGAAAGGTTGAGGGAGCTAGGGCTTTTCTCACTGGAGCGAAGAAGGCAGAGAGGTGACTTGATAGAGGTGTACAAGGTGATGAGAGGCATGGATAGAGTGGATAGCCAGAGACTTTTCCCCAGGGTGGAAATGGCTGTCACAAGGGGACATAATTTTAAGGTGATTGGAGGAAGGTATAGGGGAGATGTCAGAGGTAGGTTCTTTACACAGAGAGTGGTAGGTGTGTGGAATGCACTGACAGCAGAGGTGGTGGAGTCAGAATCAGTAGGAACATTTAAGCGACTCTTAGACAGGCACATGGACAGCAGTAAATTGAAGGGGTGTAGGTTAGGTTGATCTTAGATTAGGATAAATGGTCGACACAACATCGTGGGCTGAAGGGCCTGTAGTGTGCTGTACTATGTTCTATGATAGCATTGGAGAATTTACTCATTATGTTTAATTCTTTTATAAAGTACCCAATCCTTTTTTTCCAATTAAGGGACAATTTAGTGTGGCACATCTTTGGGTTGTGGGGGCAAAAGCCATGCAAACACTGGGTGATTGTGCAAGCATTTCCTAATGATTAGATTTTTAATAAAAGCAAATTACTGCGGATGTTGGAATCTGAAACGAAAGAGAGAATGCTGGAAAATCTCAGCAGATCTGGCAGCATCTGTAAGGAGGGGAAAGAGCTAACGTTTCGAGTCCGATGACTCTTTGTCAAAGCTTTGTCAAAGATTTTTAATTCCTGATTTTTCTTAAATTCAAATTCCACCATCTGCCGTGGTGGGATTTGAACTCAGTCTCTCGCCCAGTGACAATACCACAACACCACCGCCTGTCTCCCCATTATTAGCATTTTAATAGAATCAGCAACTTGTTGCTGTTCATGTCAGGGGTGCAGATGAAGGAGATTTGCTTTAAATTGGAAATGCAAATCTAACCTCATTCGACTCGTTCAATGAACCTGTTAAACCGGCTCCCCGAGGGTTTCTCATCCTGAACAGAAATTGCTCTTCACAGCCTCAAGTGAAAACAGCAGATCAAAGAGATTACACTGTTGGTTTAATGTAATTGCAGAGACTGCATGCACTCCCAACGCACAGTTTGAGCTTTAACTGATAGGGTTCTCAGGCTAGGAACGCCAGACCCCAAGGATCTGCAAGGAAGTCCATTGGGTCAACAAAGTCATGAGTTATCTAGAACATAGAACAGTACAGCACAGAACAGGCCCTTCGGCCCTCAATGTTGTGCCGAGCAATGATCACCCTACTCAAACCCACGTATCCACCCTATACCCGTAACCCAACAACCCCCCCTTAACCTTACTTTTTAGGACACTACGGGCAATTTAGCATGGCCAATCCACCTAACCCACACATCTTTGGACTGTGGGAGGAAACCGGAGCACCCGGAGGAAACCCACGCAGACACGGGGAGAACGTGCAGACTCCACACAGACAGTGACCCAGCCGGGAATCGAACCTGGGACCCTGGAGCTGTGAAGCATTTATGCTAACCACCATGCTACCCTGCTGCCCCAATCTGCATGTTATTAGCTCGAGAATATATTTGAGAAGGGACACCGATTTCAGGTAATTGGTGAAAGGCCAGAGGGGTGATAAGGCGGCATGGTGGCACAGTGGTTAACACTGCTGCCTCACAGCGCCAGGGACCCGGGTTCAATTCTGGCCTCGGGTCACTGTCTGTGTGGAGTTTGCACTTACTCCCCGTGCCTGCGTGGGTTTCCTCCGGGTGCTCTGGTTTCCTCCCACAGTCCAAAGATGTGCGGGTTAGGTAGACGTTATGGGATAGGCCAGGGCAATGAGCCTAGTTCGGGTGTTTAAATTGTTTCTATAGACATAGAATTTCTGTGGACTTCCGGTGGCGGCTATGAAGGAGTAAGTTGCACATTTGGTGGCTCCCACTCGGGTCGGACTTTTGGACCTTTTCCCCCAATTTTCTAACGGACTAGGGGCTGTTTAGCACAGGGCTAAATCACTGGCTTTGAAAGCAGACCAAGCAAGCCAGCACCACGGTTCGATTCCCGTAACAGCCCCCCCGAACAGGTGCCGGAATGTGGCGACTAGGGGCTTTTCACAGTAACTTCATTTGAAGCCTACTCGTGACAATAAGCGATTTTCATTTCATTTCATTTCATTTTCAATTGTAAAACTGAAGACAGAGGCAATTGTGTACTGAATTCCCACATCGGTGCATGGAGAGAAGGACTGGAAGTGCTGGTAAAGGCAGAAACAGAAAGACAGAGAAGGCTTGGGCTGAAGCTGCAGCAGGAGACAGCATGGCGGGGGCAGCATGGGGGAGACAGCATGGCGGAGACAGCATGGGGGAGACAGCATGGGGGAGACAGCATGGGGGGAGACAGCATGGGGGAGACAGCATGGGGGAGACAGCATGGGGGAGACAGCATGGGGGAGACAGCATGGGGGAGACAGCATGGGGGAGACAGCATGGGGGAGACAGCATGGGGGAGACAGCATGGTGGAGACAGCATGGGGGAGACAGCATGGGGGAGACAGCAGGGGGGAGACAGCAGGGGGGAGACAGCATGGGGGAGACAGCATGGGGGAGACAGCATGGTGGAGACAGCATGGGGGAGACAGCATGGGGGAGACAGCAGGGGGGAGACAGCAGGGGGGAGACAGCAGGGGGGAGACAGCAGGGGGGAGACAGCATGGGGGAGACAGCATGGCGGGGGACCGGACCTCTGGCTTGTCGACCCAGCGGTCAACGGAGAAGCTGATCCAAGTTATTCAGGAGGGCTTCGCCAAGCAGAAACGGGACTGCTTGGACCCGATAAAAGAGTCAATTGAGCGGCTGGAGCTTAGATTGGAAGCCCAAGATCGGGCGATCCAGAAAGTAGAGAATGCGCTGGCTGAACATCAAACTGCGGTGCAGGAACATCAAACTGCGGTGGAGTTGGAGGTGGGAATGCTGAGAGACCAGCAGAAAAAGCTCCTGGAGAGGGTGGAGGACCTAGGAGAATAGGTCCCGCCGGCAGAACTTGAGAATCGTTGGTCTCCCGGAGGGGTCCGAAGAAGTGGACGCTGGGGCGTACATAGCGGGTATGTTTGAGAAGCTGCTGAGGGAGGGGACATTCTCCCGGCACTTGGAGGTGGACAGGGCTCACAGAGCACTCGCGAGGAAGCCGTGAATGGGAGACCCCCCCGAGGGCAATGGTGGTGAGACTCCACAGGTACTTGGATAAGGAACGCATTCTGCAGTGGGCCAAGCAGACATGGAGCTGTAAATGGGACAACAGTATCCTGCGGGTTTATCAAGACCTGAGTGTAGAGGTGGCCAGGAGACGAGCAGGCTTCAACCAGATTAGGTGAAATGAAAATCGCTTATTGTCACGAGTAGGCTTCAATGAAGTTACTGTGAAAAGCCCCTAGTCGCCACATTCCGGCGCCTGTCCGGGGAGGCTGGTACAGGAATCGATCCTTTTTAAGAAAAAGGTGAAGTTCGGACTGTTGTATCCGGCCTGTCTCTGGGTCACGCACGAGGAACAGCGCATTTATTTCGAGTCGCCTGAGGACGCGCTGGACTTCGCGAAAAGGAAAGGACTCGCGGTGGACTGAGAACTTTTGAACTTTGCTGCAACGTTCTTGTTTTAACATAAGAACATAAGAACTAGGAGCAGGAGTAGGCCATCTGGCCCCTCGAGCCTGCTCCGCCATTCAATTAGATCATGGCTGATGTTTTGTGGACTCAGCTCCACTTTCCGGCCTGAACACCATAACCCTTAATCCCTTTATTCTTCAAAAAACTATCTATCTTTATCTTAAAACATTTAATGAAGGAGCCTCTACTGCTTCACTGGGCAAGGAATCCCAAATAGATTCACAACCCTTTGGGTAAAGAAGTTCTTCCTAAACTCAGTCCTAAATCTACTTCCCCTTATTTTGAGGCTATGCCCCCTAGTTCTGCTATCACCCACCAGTGGAAACAACCTGCCCGCATCTATCCTATCTATTCCCTTCATAATTTTATATGTTTCTCTAAGATCCCCCCTCATCCTTCTAAATTCCAACCAGTACAGTCTCAGTCTACTCAACCTCTCCTCGTAATCCAACCCCTTCAGCTCTGGGATTAACCTAGTGAATCTCCTCTGCACACCCTCCAGTGCCAGTATGTCCTTTCTCAGGTAAGGAGACCAAAACTGAACACAATACTCCAGGTGTGGCCTCACTAACACCTTATACAATTGCAACATAACCTCCCTAGTCTTAAACTCCATCCCTCTAGCAATGAAGGACAAAATTCCATTTGCTTTCTTAATCACCTGTTGCATCTGTAAATCAACTTTTTGCGACTCATTTGTTTTTTTTGTTTTTCTGTTCTTTTTAAAAAAAAGTTTCTTGTTTTTCGTTTTGTGGAAGCTGTTTGGAATGCCTTTTGCATTGATTTGGGACCAGCGGTAGAGCTGAGTGAGTTAAGGTTTTCATTTGCACTGTTGGGGAATGGAGGTGTGCTTGTTTAGATCTTGGTGTTTTTCTGTCAGGCAATTGTGTGGGGATTGTTTGATGTTGGAGTATGTTTGTATGAGCTGGGGGGGGGGAAGGAACAATACGTGGGAGACTATCCGGCGCCAGGGATGGGGGCCACCAAGCTAGCTGGGATGGCTAGCTAACGGAAGCGCAGTGGGGGGTGTGCATATGTTTGGTTTATTAAAGGGGTTGGGTTACAGAGTGTTGTTACCAAGGGGGGGGGGGAAATGTTCTGCTGATGAGGGAGGGACTTGGGCTAACGGACAGAGAGGAGGTTGGGGGCGGAGGTTGCCTGGGGGGGGGGGGGGGGGGGAGACTGGTGGAGGCGCGGAGCATGGGCTGGAGGCGGGCCCAAAAAAGGGGATGGCTGATCGGTGAAGACTGATCACCTGGAATGTTCAAGGGTTAAATGGGCCGGTTACGAGAGCACGTGTGTCCGCGCATCTTAGGGTACTGAAGGCGGACGTGGTAATGCTGCAGGAGACACACCTTAGAGTAACTGACCAGATTAGATTGAGGAAAGGCTGGGTCAGTCAGGTCTTTCACTCGGGACTAGACTCAAAGTCTAGAGGGATCGCGATCCTGATCAATAAGCGGGTGATGTTTGAGGCGGGTAGAATAGCCTCGGATGTGGGAGGTCGGTACATTATGGTCAGTGGGAAACTGGAGGGGGTGCAGGTGGTATTACTAAATGTGCATGCGCCAAATTGGGATGATGTGGAGTTTATAAAGAGGATGCTGGGGAAGATACCGGACCTGGACTCGCGCAGGTTGGTCATGGGAGGGGGCTTCCACACAGTTATTGACCCTGGATTAGGCCGGTCAAGCTCGAAAACAGGCAGGGTTCCAGCAATGGCAAAGGAACTAAAAGGGTTCATGGAGCAGTTTGGGGGGGGGGGTTGGATCCATGGAGATTTGGGCAGCCGAGGGTAAAGGAGTTCTCCTTCTACTCACACGTGCATAAAGTGTACTCCCGGATTGATTTCTTTATTTTGAGCAGGGCCTTACTGGCAGGGATGGTGGACACGGGGTACTTGGCGATCACAATCTCAGACCATGCTCCGCACTGGGTTGACCTGCAGGTTAGTAAAGACAGTAACCAGCGCCTGCACTGGAGGTTAGATGTGGGACTTTTGGCTGACGAAGGGGTGTGTGAGCGGCTGAGGAAATGTATTCAGAACTACCTGCAGGTCAATGACATGGGGGAAATTTCAGCAGCGATGGTCTGGGAAGCACTGAAGGCGGTGGTCAGAGGGGAGCTGATCTCAATACGGGCCCAATGGGAGAAGGTGGACAGGGCAGAGACGGACCAACAGGTAAAGGAGATACTACAGATCGATAGGAAGTATGCGGAGACCCCAGAGGCAGGACTTTTAAGGGAACGGTGGAGGCTACAGGCGGAGTTCGGCTTGTTAACCACAGGGAGGGCAGTGGAGCAGCTCAGAAAGGCGAGGGGGGGGTGATTTATGAGTATGGAGAGAAGGCCAGCAGAATGCTTGCACAGCAGCTTAGAAAGAGGGAGGCAGCCAGGGAGATATGGAAAGTAAAGGATGGAGATGGGAACCTGGTTGGAGATTCAGCAGGGGTGAATAAGGCGTTTCGGGATTTCTACAGTCGGCTGTATAGGTCAGAACCCCCTACAGGGCCGGAGGGGATGAGGCACTTCTTGGAGGGGCTGAATTTCCCAAAGGTGGACGGGGAGCTGGTAGAAGGGTTGGGGGCCCCGATCAGGTTGGAAGAGATAGTGGAGGGTCTGAAGGCCATGCAGGCGGGTAAAGCCCTGGGGCCGGACAGGTACCCAGTGGAATTTTATAAAAAGTTCTCTGGGATATTGGGGCCGGTGTTGATGAGGATGTTCAATGAGGCAAGGGAAAGAGGGTTGCTGCCCCCGGTGATGTCACAGGCCACGATTTCGCTGATCCTGAAGTGGGACAAGAACCCGGAGCTTTTTTAAACGGGTCAATAAAGTGATCACTGGCTTAATTTGGGCGGGCAAGACCCCGCGAGTAAGGAAGGTAATTCTTGAGCGGAGTCGGGGAGAGGGCAGGCTGGTGCTGACAAATTGTACTAACTATTACTGTGCGGCGAATATAGCCATGATCAGGAATTGGGTGGTGGGGGGAGGGGTCGGCATGGGAGTGTATGGAGGCGGCTTCATGTAAGGGCACCAGTCTGGGGGCGTTGGTAACTGTGCCTCTGCCATTCCCACCGGCACGGTACTCCACCAGCCCCGTGGTGGTGGCAGCCCTGAGTGTCTGGGGGCAATGGAGGAGACATGTGGGAGCAGAGGGAGCATCGGTATGGGCCCCAATCTGTAATAATCACCGGTTTGCCCCGGGGAGTATGAATGGGGGGTTCCGGATATGGCGGAGAGCAGGGATTGAGAGGATGGGGGGATATGTTTATAGAGGGGAGCTCTCCGAGTATGAGGGCGCTGGAGGAGAAGTTTGGGTTGGCGAGGGGAAACAAATTCAGGTATCTGCAGGTGCGGGACTTCCTACAGGTGTCAACCTTCCCGCTCCTACCGCTAAGGGGGATTCAGGGTAGTTTCCAGAGGGTGGGTAGGAGAAGGGAGGGTCTCTGACATTTACAAGGAACTTATGGGGTCAGAGGAGATGCAGACCGAGGAGCTGAAGCGTAAATGGGAGGAGGAGCTGGGAGGAGAGATAGAGGATGGTCTATGGGCAGACGCGTTGAGTAGAGTGAACTCGTCCGCAACATGTGCCAGGCTCAGCCTGATACAGTTCAAGGTAATTCACCGGACTCACAGACAGTGGCCCGGATGAGCAGATTCTTTGGGGTGGAGGACAGGTGTGCAAAATGTGCGGGAGGACCAGCGAACCATGTCCACATGTTTTGGACATGTCCGAAGCTTAGGGGATTCTGGTAGGGGTTTGCAGACGTCATGTCCACGGTGTTAAAAACAAGGGTGGCGCTGAGTCCAGAGGTGGCGATTTTCGGGGTGTTGGAAGATCCGGGAATCCAGGAGGAGAAAGAGGCAGCCGTTCTGGCCTTTGCTTCCCTGGTAGCCTGGAGACGGATACTATTAGCTTGGAGGGACTCAAAGCCCCCGAAGTCGGAGACCTAGCTATCGGACATGGCTAGCTTTCTCTGTTTGGAGAAAATCAAGTTCGCCTTGAGAGGGTCAATGTTAGGGTTCACCCGGAGGTGGCAACCGTTCGTCGACTTCTTTGCGGAAAATGAATCTTCAGCAGAAAGGGGGGGGGGGTTAGTTTAGCTTAGAGTAGGGGGTCAATAAAGGTGGGACCTGTAAGGGAGGTCGACGGCTTTTGCACTATGTTTATAGATACATGTACATTGCTTATTTTGTTGTTATAATACCAAAAATACCTCAATAAAATGTTAATTAAAAAAAACATAGAATTTCTACAGTGCAGAAGGAGGCCAGTCGGCCCATTGTGTCTGCACCGACCCTCTGAAAGAGCACCGGACCTCGGCCCACTCTCCCACCCTATCCCCGCAACCTCACCTAACCTGCACATCGTTGTACAGTGGGAGGAAACCGGAGCACCCGGAGGAAACCCACGCAGACACGGGGAGAACGTGCAGACTCCACACGGTCACCCAAGGCCGGAATTGAACCTGGTCTAAGTGTTGCTCTGCGATAGGAATGCACTGACTGGAAGACTGGCAGAAGCAGATTCAATCGTAACTTTCCAAAGAGAATTAGAGAGTGACTTAGTGAAGGAAAACTCTGCCGGGGAATGGGCAAAGAGCACGGGAGGGGATTGGAGAGCTCTTGCAAAGAAACTGGAATTAGGAGTCTGCTAAATGAACAGACTTTTAGCCCAGTAATCCGCATGGGTTATGTGTTCCGAGCAACCGCGAGTTTGAAGGAAGAATTGAAAAAATATATCAGCCCAGCACCTGATTGTTATCGATGTACCCCAGCTGGTCGACATATGTGAAAAGGATGTCACATGACATTGAATTATTGCTGGCTGTGAAAGTGTTTCTTGCCTATGCATAAAAACTGACTGTTGCCTTGGCTACCCCAGTATGAATCACCCACCTTTAAAGAGAGCAGAACAAAAGGAAAAACCCTGAAACAAAATGGGGGGGGGGGGGGTAGAATTATCCCGACGCTCCCCCAAAAAGTTAGCGTTAAAACAAGTTCATGGACAGGTTACATAGGCTGCATTGCAAAACGTTTCTCCAGTTATAAGCCATGAGGCACACTGGACCCAGCACATATATTCCCAACCGAGGTTCTTACACATTCGCTTTGGCTCGCAATCAGTTTTAGTGGTCTTAATTTGACTCACCTGGGCAACGAAGAAATGCAGAGACTTTTTTGGTGAATGGTCTCTTGTTTGCCAGGCAACAGGAAGAACGACAGCCACCCTTTGCTTCCGACTTTAGATGGCTAAAAATGAGACACTAAGAAAGCACTTTGCGCTGAAGTGAAGCTTATGCAACAGGCTGAGACTTCTGGACACTCCCCAGAAGGTGGAGTTTGAATATTTAAAGTCACTTTAAATCATTGAAAGTGCAAATACATTTAATTTTACCTTAAATTGTGCAGACTTAAAGAGAATGGCGCCGATTTAAGAATGACTCCGTTTTTGACAGCATTACAACTCAAGCTTGATAAATTGACACAAATTACCGTATATGCTGGAGTATAAGTTCACCACAGGTTAACAGTTAGCACAAAGCTTTCACAACCGATTTTTTTTGTCAAATGCTATGTATCAGTGTGGAGAGGATTTATAATAATAATCTTTATTGTCACAAGTAGGCTTACATTAACACTGCAATGAGGTTACTGTGAAAAGCCCCTAGTCGCCACATTCCGGCACCTGTTCGGGTCACAGAGGGAGAATTCAGAATGTCCAATTCACCCAACAGCACGTCTTTCGGGACTTGTGGGAGGAAACCGGAGCACCCGGAGGAAACCCACGCAGACACGGGGAGAACGTGCAGACTCCACCCGTGTCTGCGTGGGTTTCCTCCGGGTGCTCCGGTTTCCTCCCACAAGTCCCGAAAGATGTGCTGTTAGGTGAATGCAGACTCCGCACAGACTGTGACCCAAGCCAGGAATCGAACCTGGGACCCTGGTGCTGTGCAGCAACAGTGCTAAACACTGTGCTCACAGATGCATGATACCAAGTGATGACCTATCAAACACTAATTGTGGGAACGATGGTGGTCAAAATTAATTGCAAAGTTTTGCAAAGTAGGAGGGGAAAATGGGCAACACCTGCTTTATGAACAGTGTCGAAATAGTTAAGGCTGAAGCTGAATGAGACTCGAGAGTTGATCATTGACATGAAGCTCAACTTGTCCAATTAATAAAGCAAACAGAACTTGAATGGCATGGTCAAATCTGTGGAACACAAGGTAGAGGAAGAGGGTCTGTGGCCTTGACTACTGTGCCCATATCTAGTCACTGATCGACCGAGGAAGGATTTGAGAACTGGAGGCAGTGCAGAGAGGATCCAGAAGGTAGGCCCATGGAACATTAGAGGAGGTCTTGTGGTGCAGTGGGTAGCGTCCCTGCCTTTGAGCAAGAAGCTCTGGGTTCGAGACCCACCCCAGCATGTGATGGCCGAGGAAGGTGCGTTCATAACTCAGTCAAACAGGCTGAGTGTCAACCTGTAAATCCTTACAAACACGCCAATGGCTGGCGGTAAGAGCGGGAGAGACTCCTGGTCACCCAGGCTGGATGTGGAGTGGCGCCCTCGAGCTATAAGCCCCTGGTGACAGACTAGCAACCTGTTCCGGGAATTACCAGCTATGGAAACTGCCGAAAATCTGTTTTTGTACAATTTGAGCGAAGAGTAGAGAAGAGGATGGCACACGAGAGGGAGATCATGTAGAGAGACAGGAAAGATTTCATCCAGATGAGTAATAGTTCGGGGAATAGAAAAGGTCAATCATGAGCATTGCTTTCTGTTAAATCGTGTAAAAAACAGTGCACAAGTTCAAACTAGCAAAGGCAATTTTCGGATTAATGAGGCTGACCAGAATTTCACAAGTCAAAACCAGGACACACTGCAAAGCCTCGGGAAGGTGGGGCTCAGTGATGATTGACATGTCGGGCAACCAATGGTAGGAGTCTGGGGGAGGGGCAGTTGAAGGTGGGAGGTCATGTGATGACATCGCGCACAATAAATCCATTACAAACCATTGGCTGAACTTGGCCTTGATTCTTGGATCTCATTGGTTGCCTAGCCCCACTTGGGGGTTTGAGATTGGGTCTTATCGTTGCTAATCACACTCACATCCACCGGCCTCGAATAATTAAAGCATTGAAAAGGGTATTTATCTCAATAATAGGCCAAATCTATCATCACTGTTTCTTATATTGGATGGCAATGGAAGTGTGAGGAGGATTTGAACAGCCCAGAGTCCAAACTTGATCCCTTTGATTAACAGATTTAACTGCATCCTTCACTTCAGGTGAGTAGGGGTTGCATAGTGGCAATATCACTGGCTTAATAATCTAAAGGCTCAGGCTAAGGTTTAAGGGACATGGGCTCAAATGGCAGCTGATGGAAATTAAATTCTATTAATAAATCTGGAGTTGAAAGCTCGCCTCAGGAATGGTGAATTTGAAATGATCACCGATTGACGTAAAAACCCATCTGCTTCACTCATGTCCTTTAGGGAAGGAAATCTGCCGTCCTTACCCGGCCTGGCCTGCATGTGACTCCAGACCCACAGCAATGTGGTCAACTCTTAAATGCCCCTCTGAGATGGCCAAACGAGACACTCAGTTCAAGGGCAATTAGGGATGGACAACAGATGCTGGCCTCAAATGTAAATAGAGTGATTGGCAAGGTCCACGCTGGGCTCCAACTGACCAATCAGAACCGGGCATTCACCTTGTGGGGTGGATGAAGGTTGCCGGGCGTACTCTTTGGAGGGAGGAAAAGTAATTTGAGAAATTTTTTTTTTTTCTTGTGGGGCAAGATGCGAATAAAGTTAATGCAGCTGAAGACAGTGCCAGAATACGGATGGCGGAACACGCTGCCTCACTAGACTTTTAATATTCTTATTCAATTCAAATTTCACCACCTGCCCTGGTGGGATTAGAACCCAGGTCCCCAGAAAACTCGTCTAGTGACAGTACATAATCGCTTATTGTCACGAGTAGACTTCAAATGAAGTTACTGTGAAAAGCCCCTAGTCGCCACATTCCGGCGCCTGTTCGGGGAGGCTGGCACGGGAATTGAACCGTGCTGCTGGCCTGTCTTGGTCTGCTTTCAAAGCCAGCGATTTAGCCCAGTGAGCTAAACCAGCCCCTACCACTGTGACACTGTCTCCCCCAAAAATGCCTCACCATATCCAGGAGGCATAAACACGGAGGCATAAATCTTGGAATCATTTAAGAAACAATAAAATTGAATCCATTCAATCCCTACAGTGTGGAAGGAGGCCATTTGGCCCATCAAGTCGACACCGACACTCTGAAAGTGCACCCTACCTGGGCCCACTCCCCCACCCTATTGCCCTAACCCCACCTAACCTGCACATCTTTGGACTGTGGGAGGAAACCGGAGCACCTGGAGGAAACCCACGCACACACGGGGAGAACATGCAAACTCCACAGTCACCCAAGGCCGGAATCGAACCCGGGTCCCTGGCTCTTTGAGGCAGCAGTGCTAACCACTGTGCCACCGTGCCGGCCATAAATATATTTTTAAAATAAATTTAGAGTACCCAATTCTTTTTTTCCAATTAAGGGGCAATTTAGCGTGGCCAATCCACCTACCCTGCGCATCTTTGGGTTGTGGGGGTGAAACCCACGCAGACACGGGGAGAATGTGCAAACTCCACACGGACAGTGACCCAGAGCCGGGATCGAACCTGGGGGTCCTCGGCAACGTGAGGCAGCAATGCTAACCACTGTGCTGCCCACCGGACATAAATATAATAATAATATGGAGCATTGCGTATTTCTGGATGGATGCAACATCAGACCAAATAGGAAGCATCCAGTCCTTACCTCGCCGAGGATATGCCTGCACTATTTAAACTTGTTTTTCGATTGTGTCTCTTTTTAATCCATGAGAAATATGTGGAAACGTTTTGTTCGCTCCGCATTCCAGAAGCCCCACCTCAACACACACACACCTCACTGAATGGTTTAATCACCGATTTGTTCCTTTACATTACACAGTGGGGTGTGCTTCACTCAATGTGGAAAACTCAAGTCTACAGCAATTATGTTAATTGTAGAAAGCCTTCCAAAATAACCATGCTGCTTGACAACCTGAAACACGAGGCAGCACGGTAGCATGGTGGTTAGCATAAATGCTTCACAGCTCCAGGGTCCCAGGTTCGATTCCCGGCTGGGTCACTGTCTGTGTGGAGTCTGCACGTCCTCCCCGTGTGTGCGTGGGTTTCCTCCGGGTGCTCCGGTTTCCTCCCACAGTCCAAAGATGTGCAGGTTAGGTGGATTGGCCATGCTAAATTGCCCGTAGTGTCCTAAAAAGTAAGGTTAAGGGGGGGTTGTTGGGTTACGGGTATAGGGTGGATACGTGGGTTTGAGTAGGGTGATCATTGCTCGGCACAACATCGAGGGCCGAAGGGCCTGTTCTGTGCTGTACTGTTCTATGTTCTATGATTCCGGTGATATTTGGAAAACTGCGACAGAACGCTGAAACGCTTCCAACGATGGTTACAGCGCAAAGCCCACCCGAAGCAAAACTCTAATTTAAGAGAGAGAGCACTGTGGTAGTATGACTAGGGGTATTACGGTACCTAGGAGTGTGAGCTGCTATTGGTGTAGAAGGCTCGCTGTCCATTGGCCCAAGTGTTGTCTTCTCGTTGGTCGAGAGGAAGGTAGCTCCGCCTACGAGGCGGAGTATAAGAACCCGTGTTTCCCAGCAGCCAGGTCATTTCTGTACTCCTGCTGCTGGGCACACGTCTTGTAGATTAAAGCCTTTGATTCGGACTACTCCTTCGTTTCTGTGTTCATTGATTGCGCATCAAGCACTTTAAAGATGCCGCTGAGCAGGACAAGAAACCTTCATTTGCCAACTAGGCCAGGCCAAGGTTACTTTGCCACCTTTGATCAGGAGCTGAAACGGGAAGGTCTCCCCAGCTTGTTTGCAGCCTTGGTGTCTTTATCCCTCTACCCCTGATTGTGTCGCAGTTTACTGACCCACGTTTCAGCTTTCAGGCCCTTTGTAGGTGTTCTCTATCCCACAGAACAGCCATCTGGGGCCACGGAGGATTGTTGTTGTTCTCGTTCTTCCGTCCTCAGTTTCTCTCCAATTGCGCTCTCCCCTCCTCACGGTACCAACTCAATTGGTGAGTTGGAACTTCAACCAGAAAGACTCGGTTCTAAAAATAAAATGTGCCTTTGAAATATGCAGAAAGCTTCTTTCACAGTGAGTTCCTCAATTCAGATGTGTCATCGGGTTGAGTAAGCCAGGATATTTCCACCCAGAGGAAGAAGCTGGTTTCATCATTTTTACCAATGTCACAGGTCTCTTACTAGTTGATCCAAGAATAGCATTGGCATAGAAATAGGAACACAGACAAGGCCTAGGCCACAGGATGCAAATAGCAACCAGGAAAGGTCCCAGGTTTGATGACTGCTTTGTGCCAATGTAGTTGATGCCAGCTCAGGACTTCGTCTGGAAAGGAAAGGAGGGAATTACTTGGATTCCTGCCTCTGATTATCCAATGACTTTCGGCTTGAAGTACACACATACCAATCATCAGGCGAGAACAGCAACAATTTGCATTTATAAGGCACCTTTAATGTTGTATAATTTCCCAAGGTGCTTTGCAGGAGCAATTATCAAACAAAATTTGACACTGAACCACAAGAGATAGATCGGTTTTAAGGTGTGTCTTAAAGTGAGGAGACGGGGCGGAAAAGTTCAGGGAGGGACTTGATTGGGAAAAGCTTTAGGCTCAGGCAGCTGAAGGCACGGCCGCCAATGGCGGGGCGATCATAATCGAGGATGCTCAAGAGGCCGGAATTAGAGGAGCGCAGAGATCTCGGAGAGTTGTATGGGGTGGAGGAGATTCCAGAGTTAGGGAGGGGCCAAGGAGGGATTTGTAAACAAGGAGAATTTTAAAACGAAGGCACTGATTGACTAGGAACAAGTGTAGATCAGCGAGCACAGGGGGTGATAGGGGAACGGGACTGGGTGTGAGTTGGGACACAGGGCTGTAGAGTTTTGGATGGCCTCACGTTTACAGAGGGTAGAATGTGTGAGAGTCTCAAGAGTGTGTTGGAATAGTCAATCTAGAGGTAACAAAGATATCAATGAGGGTTTGAGCAACTGATGACATGAGGCAGGGACAATGTGATGGAGGTGGGAAAAGGTAGTCTTTATGATGGAGCTGATTGGTGGCTGGGAGCTCATCTATTCGAGTACGATGCCAAAATAGCAAATGGTGTGCATCAGCTTCAGACATTTGCTGGAGAGAGGAATGGAGTCAGTTGCTAAGGAACAGGCCTACGTGTGATGCCTTCCCTGGTGATTGGCAGCAGGAATCCTTCACTTTGGCTCATATTCGGAACATAGTCACTCAGGTGAGTTGTGAGGGGCTGCCACTCCCCAGGGAACTGAATCGGCGAATGAGTTAACAGCTCCAGTAGAAAAGTAAACGGTGACAACTGGAGACAATATAATACATAGGCCCGGAATCCTCTGGCTGTTAGGATTCTCTTTCCCGCTGGCAGTGCGCCCCCGCACGTGGGCTTCCTGGCGACGTGGGGTGGCTTCAATAGCAAATCCCACTGACAAGCGGTGGGAATAGAGAATCTCGCCGCCAGCGAACGTCGCAAGAGGCACGCGGCTGGGGCACCGGAGAACCCCGCCCATAGTTTGTGAATGAAGAATAGGCCTCAATTTAATAAATATCTGGAAGATGAGAACATTCTGAAGGCTGACCTTCGTTGCTCATGCAAGAACACAAAAGAAACAGATATCATTGATGAGCATGTGCAAAGGGGCTGGGGAAAGTGGACTGTGTGGCCATCAGCCGTTATGTATTAACTCTGCTGGCCTACTCATTAACCACACTTTATTAGGGAACAAACACTGTGTTTGTTTTAACCAAATAAAACACGGAGGAACTTGGGACTTTTGTGATCAGGCTACCTGAGCAGTTGGAAGATAAAATTCAATGGTGGTGACCTCAGAAAGCGCTGTAATGTTCGGGTTTTGTATTCGTACGGTTCTGACAATTAGTAATCAGACATCCCTCTATTTCTCGGGTCTGTGTGCCTGTATCAAAGTGAAGATGTCATGCACCTAACACCCAGTGAAAGCTGCCTCTCGATTGCACAATCAGGGCATTAATTGTCGAACCAGATCTAATCTTCACACATCACAGAATTGTTACGGCGCAGAATGAGGCCATTCGGCCCAGCGTGTCTGCACCAGTTCTCCCAATGAGCATTATGACTTTGTGCCATTCCCCTGCCCTTTCCCCATACCCCTGCACATTACTCGAAGTAACTATCTAATGTGCTGTCGAATGCCTCGATTGAACCTGCCTCCACCCCCAGGCAGCACATTCCAGACTCGAACATAATGTTCCCCTTTGAGAGCTGACTAGTGGTGATTTAACCTCGGGCGAGGGGCAAGGTTGAGAGGGCGGGGCCTTCATGAATAACCTCAGCCAATACGAGAATTGAACCCACGCTGCTGGCCTCACTCTGCATCACAAACCAGCTGTCCAGCCCACTGAGCTAAACCAGACTCCCAACCACTCGCTCTGTGAAAAGGTTTTTTTCTCACATCACATTTGCTTCTTTTGCAAATCACTTTAAATCCGTCCCCTGGACGCCCTTGCCTTTGCCTCCCTGATCACCCGCCGGAGAATCCTGTTTGGCTGGCGGTCAGCAGCACCGCCCAGAGCTGCAGACTGGCTGTCCGACCTCTCGGAATTTCTCCAAATGGAGAAAATCAAATTCGCCATCCGTGGGTCGGAAGACGGCTTCCACAGAACATGGGAGCCATTTACCCGACTGTTCCGGGACCTGTTTGTGGCCAACACATGAATAAATAACTAGCCAGTAGCCAGGGGGTAATAGCCTGGACAAGATAGAAAGAGCAAAGCGAGGGAGGTCCCGGGGGGCGGGGGGAGCAAGGTGAGGTAGCAAAACCCAGCAAGAAACCCAGCGAAGAAGGGAGCTGGACGGGGATGGGGGGGCAGGGGTGTAGGAAAGATTGCGTGCTGAGCAAGACGGCAACAGACTGTAAATAGAGAAACCTAAGAAGAGTCCTTTGTGACTGTACAATAAATGACAAGGAACGGCAATGTATATAATTTTGAAAATACCAATAAAAAGATTTTTAAAAAATAGCTGTGTCCCCTCATTCTTGATCTTCGGATACAGTTTCTCCCTGTCTACTCTGTCCAGCTCCCCCATGATTTGAACATCTCTATCGAATCTCCTCTCAGCCTTCTTCTCTCCAAGGAGAACAGTCCCAATCTCTCCAATCTATCCTCACAACTGTTTCTCATCCCTGGAACCGTTCTTGTAAATCTCTTCTGCTCTCTCCCCAATGTGTTCACAGCCTTCCTATAGTGTGGTGCCCAGAACTGTACACAATACTCCAGCTGAGGGCCAACTGTTGTCTTGTATAAGTTCAGCGTAACCTCCTTTCTCGGTACGGTAGCACAGTGGTTAGCACTGTTGCTTCACAGCACCAGGGTCCCAGGTTCGATTCCCGGCTTGGGTCACTGTCTGTGCGGAGTCTGCACGTTCTCCCCGTGTCTGCGTGGGTTTCCTCCGGGTGCTCCGGTTTCCTCCCATAAGTACCGAAAGGCGTGCTTGTGAGGTGAATTGGACATGATTTCAGTGTGGAGAATCGCAGAACTAATAACTGCAATGCTGCTAAATGCCAGTAAGTGGTGCTGCTGAGCTGTTCTCAGAAACTCGCCCAGCTTTTAAAAAAGATTTCGAGTGCCCAATTCTTTCTTTTTCCTAATTAAGGGGCAATTTAGCGTGGCCAATCCACCTACCCTGCACAGCGTTGGGTTGTGGGGGTGAAACCCACGCAGACACGGGGAGAATGTGCAAACTCCACACGGACAGTGGCCCAAAGGCCGGGATTGAACCTGGGTCTTCGGCGCCATGAGGCAGCAGTGCTAACCACTGTAACCACTGCACTACCGTGCTGCCCTGGAAACATGCCCAGCCTGATTGTAAATCCCATCCACAGCCCCCCCCCCCCCCCCCCCCCCCCCCCAAAAAAAAAGGATTACATTCTCATCTGTGTACACCTTAAATTTCATCATTAATTTAGTGAATGCGAGCATTCTGGGCAAGCAAAATACACACTCCCCAGGACGTAGTGAAAGGCCTTCGGCTGTCCTGAAAGGGAGAGCAGTATAATGATGACAACAGGTTAGAAAACGGCAAGGGGTCCGAACAACACAATGGATTAGGAGGCTCAAACACTTGTCATGGTTGAAATGAGCTAATTCGGCACAGGGCCAAAACCAAGCCTTTGATCGTCTGGTTAATATGGCTTTTAAAAAAAAAGTGTGGAAGGAGAGGGGCCCCAAGGAGATGCATCAATTGACAATGTGAAATTGAGTTGGGAAAAACACTGCAGGTTTATCATTTATTACAATACCCATAACTACATATGCTGCAAATAAAGCCAGGAGTCCGGCACGTGAGGAACTGGACAGACAGCTCTATTTGCCAGCTGGCTTACTTATTTTTCCTCATCGGACATGACCAATCATTACTCATTGGCATGCTGGATAATTTCAAATAGAGCAGTCTGTGCCTGACTGCCCATCAGAATGATGGAAGCTGCACGATTCTCTTTCCATAATGGCAAAGCTGGTAGATCATTCAGTCATTTCAATGTGAAAGAGGAACTCGCTGTGTGCGTATGTGCACAGGCGAGGTCAATAGGGTCACTTTTGTATCCGCCTTTTCAATTCTACCACTGCCAAGTATTTTGTTCTGAAACAAAGCTCCCCGACCTAATAGCAGAACGCTTCCTTTGAGCTGCCAATCCATAGGGATGCTAATCTCCGCTAATTCAGTGGAGTTTCTCACTGTTAGGCAAGTGGCGTTTGGGAGACTTCCTGACCTGTAATGTCAGGCTTCCATGTGTCTCCTGGAGGAAATTAAAAGGAAGGCCTTCCCTCTCGCCAGGTTCTGGGGGATTCAGAGCAAAACAAACTGCAGTGGAACCAGGGCACAGTAAGGAGAACTAGCCAACCCCTGCAAAACAAAGTGATTTTCTTCACGAAGATGAATACGAAGCGGCTCGTGGGTCGGGAAATATGGATTCACAATTGTTATGTGCAATGGTTCATATGTGGGAGGGGGAGTGGAAGCGTTTTCCTCTCTACCTCTCCTGAAGCTGCAGGGTTGCACACATATCAACCTCATCCAAATTGTCAGGGTGGCAGTGCCAGGGTGCCACCCTGCCCTGTTCCTGACCACCCGGGGTCTCCAATCACCCGGAGCACTTCCCGATTTGGGCCTCTCTCGCTATCTAACCGGCCCGCACGGATCCTCGCCGGGCGCAATGTGGCCGTTAAATCACGCCCGAAGCGTTTCTACAGGTATTTAAAAAGGAAGAGAGTAGGTGAAGTGAGAGTTGGCCCTCTAGTGAGTTTGAATAATAATAATCTTTATTATTGTCACAAGTAGGCTTACATTAACACTGCAATGAAGTTACTGTGAAAAGCCCCTAGTCGCCACATTCCGGCGCCTGTTCAGGTCAGAGGGAGAATTCAGAATGTTCAATTCTGGTTTAGCTCACTGCGCTAAATCGCTGGCTTTGAAAGCAGACCAAGCAGGCCAGCAGCACGGTTCGATTCCCGTACCAGCCTCCCCGAACAGGCGCCGGAATGTGGCGACTAGGGGCTTTTTCACAGTAACTTCATTGAAGCCTACTCGTGACAATAAGCGATTTTCATTTTCATTTCATTTCACCTAACGAGCACGTCTTTCGGGACTTGTGGGAGGAAACCGGAGCACCCGGAGGAAACCCACACAGACACGGGGAGAACGTGCAGACTCCGCACAGACAGTGACCCAAGCCAGGAATCGAACCTGGGACCCTGGAGCTGTGAAGCAATTGCGCTATCCACTGTGCCACCGTGACTCTTTGTCAAAGTGGCTGCGTGGGTCTCATCCCCTGCAACCCCTACAGTGCTAACTACTGTGCTACCATGCTGTGGAGAGTTAATAGTAGATAATAAGGAAATGGCAGATTAAGTTAACAAATATTTTATTTTTGTCTTCACTGCAGAGGATACGGGCAGCACGGTAGCACAGGGGAGTCGAGAGATTGGGACGCCATTTAAAAATGGTGTCTGAGCTCCTCAGTGCAGGAAATGGGAGTAAGTGGGGCCTCGGCGAGACAGTCCGCACTGAGGCCCCGGATTGCGACAGTCCCGTTAGATAGCGTGGTGTTTCTTGGCGCTGCGAGCGCCGGGAAATTCCTGACTAAAAGCGCTCGTCACGGGACGCTGTTACAATTCGGTTCGATCCTGCCCAAGGAGATTGCAGATGGATATAGACAGGTTGAGTGAGTGGACAAAAATCTGGCAGATGGGAAAACGTGACGTTGTTCACTTTGGCAGGAAGAATAAAAAAGCAGATTGTTGATTAAATGGAGAACGGCTGCAGTCTTCGGAGGTACCGAGGGATCTGAGTGTTGCAGTGCTGGTTAGTATGCAGGTGCAGCAAGTAATTAAGAAGGTTAACGGAATGCTATCCTTTATTATGAGAGGAATTGAACATGAAAGTCAGGATGTTCTGCTTCAGTTATGCAGGGAATTAGTGAGACCACATCTGGAATACTGGGAGCAGTTTTGGACTCCTTATTTCGGGAAGGATGTAACTGCGTTGGAGGCGGCTCAGAGGAGGTTTTACTGGATTGATCGCTGGAATGAGCGGGTTGTCTTATGAGGAAAGGTTGGACAGATTGGGTTTGTTTCCAGAGGAGTTTAGAAGAGTGAGGGGGTGATTTGATTGAAGTATTTTAGATCCTGAATGGTGTTGACAAGGTGGATGTGGAAAGGACGTTTCCTCTTGTGGGTGGGTCCAGAATGAGGGGGCAGTGCTTTAAAATGAGGAGCCACCCTTTTAGGGCAGAGAGGAGAATGTTTTTCTCCCAGAGGGCTGTGCGACTTTGGAACTTTCTGCCTCAGAAGGCGGTGGAGGCGGGGTCACTGAATATCTTTAAGGTGGAGGTAGATTCTTGTTAGGCGAGGGGGTCAAAGGTTAGATTCTGCAAGGGGTCAAAGGTTATCAGGGGTAGATGGGATTGTGGAACTCAACACAAACAGATCAGCCATGATCTTAATGAATGGGGAGCAGGCTCGAGGGGCTGAATAGCCTCCTTCAGCTCCTATTTTGTCTGTTCATATGAATATAGAGAGTATAATACAGAAGAAAATTATGAAAAAGAAGCATAGCTCGCAACAAAAATGGGAGATGAGGAACAGAAAATGGTTTATGAATGAAGAACGGCGGTCAATAAAAAAATATGTAAAGTGCTTAGAAGAGTCAAGGAGTGACAGAAGTCTTTAGAAAATTAGGCAAAGTACTTATGAGAAAGGTTAAGATGGCACGAGGGGCATAATTAGCAAGGACGTGAAAATATTCAAAATTAATACAATTGGAAATAGATACGTCATCAAGCCCACATAAGATGCAAACCATAATACTTGATAACAAAAATGTGCACTCTCACATTCCAAAAATCTTTGGAAACAAGAATTATGCCAAAAACTGGAAGATAGCAGATGTTACACCCTTGTTCAAGAAGAAATGAAGGGATAAGCCAGAAAATTATAGACCAGTCAGATTTATGTTAGTTGTGGGTAAACTGCAAAGGGTTTGTAAATGGCAAGTTGTGCCTGATCTATTTAATTGGAGGATTCGAGTAAATTGCAGTCTGAAGGTAATATGAAGGGTGTGGATTTTCAGAAGGCATTCTATAAGGTGTGAGACAAGAGACTTGTCAAAGGCACACACGAGACACATAGACACACATTATCCCTACAGTGCAGAAGGAGGACATTCAGCACATCGAGTCTGCACCAACCCTTCAATGGAGCAACCTACCATGTCCACTGCCCCATCCACCCCGCCCTATCCCTGTAACCTACACATCCCTGGGCACTAAGGCACAATTGATCATGGCCAATCCACCTAACCTGCACATCTTTGGACTGTGGGAGGAAACCGGAGCACCCGGAGGAAAACTACGCAGACACGGGGAGATCGTGCAGACTCTGCACAGACAGTGACCCAAGCCGGGAATCGAACCTGGGTATCTGGCCCTGTGAGGCAGCAGTGTTAATCACCGCGCTGCCCACATAAATACAGGGATGGCTGAATAATAGGAAGCCAAGGGAAAGGGATAAATGGATGATTGACCGATTAGCAGCTTGTAGGCAGGAATGAGTGCCCAGGAGCTGTTCTGTGATATTTTAGTTTCCAAATGTTATCAATGATTTGGACGTAAACAAGAGGGATGAAATATTAAAATGCTGATGAAAGCAAATTGGAGGAGATTACAATCTGTGAGGAAGAATGAAAATTACAGGGACTAGCGAAGTTAGTGGAGGTCATTGATAGAAAGAGTTCACTGGAGAAAATATGGGCCGGGATTCTCCCGCAATCGACGGGGCGGCCCGACATTGGCTCCCAGAACGGCGCGAACCACTCCGGCGTCGGGCCGCCCGGAAGTTGCGGAATCGGGGGCTAGGCTGGCGCTGGAGGGGTTGGCATCGCGCCAACCGGCACCAAAGGGCCGCCGCCGTGTTTCCTGCACCTGCGCAGGGGTTTCTTCTCTGCGCCAGCCATGGCGGAGCCCTACAGAGGCTGGCACAGGGAGAAAGAGTGCCCCCTTGGCACAGGCCCGCCCGCAGATCGATGGGTCACGATCACGGGCCAGGCTACCGTGGAAGCCCCCCCCCCTTCCCCCGGGGCCAGATCCCCCCGCACTCGCCCCCCCCACCCCCTGAGGACCCCCGCTAGATGGCCGACAAGCCGGGTCCCGCCGGGATGGACCATGTAAATTTCACGCCGGCGGGACTGGCTGCAAACGGGCGGCTGCTCGGCCCATCGGGGAACGGAGAATTGCTGGGGGGGGGGGGGGGGGGGGCGCTGCCAACAGCCCCCGAACGCGCAGCGTGATCCCCGCCCCCGCCCGAAAACTGGCGCTGGAGAATTTGCAGCCGGCGTCGCAGTGGGATTCACGCCGCTCCCCCCGGCGATTCTCTGACCCGGCGGGGGGTCGTAGAATCCCACCCAAGTTGGATACTTTACGAAATAGAGTTATAAGAAAGTCACCTTAAATAAGACTCTGAAGAAAAGATCTAAGGGATGTAAATACAAAGCCCGGAATTCTCTGGTCGTTGGGATTCTCTTTTCTCGCTGGCAACAACCCCCCTGCCCGCGTGTTTACCGGTGTGTGCGGCAGCTTCAATGGGAAATCCCATTGACAAGCGCCGGGAAGATAGAATCGCACCACTGGAAGATAGAATCGTGCCAGCGGGATTCTCCGTTCCCGCTGCAGTGAATGGGAGATTTGGCTGAGCGCCAAATTCTCCGTCCTTGCTCGCAGCGGTAGCGGGGCGGACTCACGATGGAGAATCCCGGCTGAAGTTAACATTTGAGGTCAATGATCTTTCATCAGAACTGGAAAATGGCAAATTGGTTTCTGGGTTTTATATATGCAGCCTGTTGTGCCTTCTGAACCACCGTGTGTATTTAACTCGTATATGATGGGCAAATGATCACACAAGTTGTTTAATACAATAATAGTTTATTAATACACACACAAGGTTACTATTAATCAATCACACACATGCAAGTTGAACCCTAAACTAATACACTAAACGACCTTAACTTAACTTCCAGGTGACTGGCAAGTACAGAGCAGGTATGGCCTTATCTGGAATCCTGTTGTCTGGCAGTGCTGGAGTTCTTGTTGCTGGTCGTGTGTCCTTGGCTCTGGTCCCTCTGTGGATGGCGTGGATGGTCTTCTTCTTGGCTGGTGAAGGGTTCACAGTTGTTGTTGGCTGTCGAAGCTGTAGTCGAGAGGGCTGCAGTCAAGAGAGCGAGTAGTGGGCTGCGCAGCACCTTTCATCCCTGAGGTTTTTGCGCTCTTTTGGGCGGACCCAGGTGAAGGTCCAATGGATCGATCAGGTCTCGATCACCCTGATCGATCTTGACCAATTGGGGACGGACAACTCGATGGTTGGGCGGGTCCCAGTCGGCCATAGCTGTTAGTGTCCGAGGCACGTAGGCCTTCCCAAATAAGGAAAGCAGGCGATGCTGAGTCTGCCACTTATTGTCAGCTTCTACCTGGATCCCATTGTCCCGGGATGGCCTTTTAAAGGTCTTTTTCCGATGTTAGTTTCTGCCTAAGGCTGAGCTGCAGCCTTTTGTATATTTGCAGGTTACAGCCTGTCTGTGCTCAGGCTTGTCCAAATTTCCCATCGATCTCTGCGGGCGGCCATTTTGGATGGCCATAAGCCATTGAACAATAAAGCAAGAACTAATGTTCAATTAGTGCAAAGTATTGGTTGGGCATAATTTGAGTATTGCATGTAGTTTTGGGCACTCCATTCGAAAGTAGATATTCGGCACAGAACAGGTACAGTATAGTTACCAGAATAGCTCAAATAAGAGGTTCTAATTATGAAAAAAAAGGCTAAAAAGATTGTACGTTTTTCCCAATGGGACAGAAAAAGGTTTAGCAGGAGAATTTAATAAAGACTTTGAAAATTATGAAAGGGGTTAAGTTAAAAATTGTTTCCACTGTTTGCCAAATGACTAACAGATGGAGGATTATCACAAGAGCAATGAAGGGTGACGATTGAAGGAATTTTTTCCCCACACAGGAGATTATTAAAACATGGAATGCTTTACCGAACATTGCTACTGAAGTAGAGACTGACATTTAAAATGGGATTGGAAAAACATTTCAAAAATTAGAAAATGCATACATTAAAGGGAACAGGATTAAGAGCAGATATCTCTGATGTCAGATATCAGGGCTGCACAGTGGCACAATGGTTAGCACTGCTGCCTCACAGCGCCAGGGACTCGGGTTCAATTCCAGCCTCGGGTGACTGTGCGGAGTCTGCACGTTCTCCCCGTGTCTGCGTGGGTTTCCTCCGGGAGCTCCGGTTTCCTCCCACAAGTCCCAAAAGATGTGCAGGTTAAGATATGAGGTTACGGAAATCGGGCATGGTGGACGGCTGAGTGGACATGGGTAGAGTGCTCTTTCGAAGGGTGAGTGCACTCGATGGGCCAAATGGCCTCCTTCCGCTCTGCAGCGATTCTGTGATATCTCTTGTGAAAAAGGCTGCAGCAGCAGCGACCTGGTCGACAGCATGTTCCTCCTTCTGTACTGTAGTTTCTTGGCAGGAGTGGAACAAGCCTGGTTCCACAGGGACATAATCAAGTATTTCTCATTAAAGATGAGACACCACAAATATTTGTAGGGAAAATTGGTCGACCCAACCTGGATTTAAAAAAATTATACAGTAAAGTTGACATATGAAATCCAAATAGTCCAGGAATTTAGTTTTAGGGCACGTGATCTCAATACTCTGCCACTCATTTCCATCATACTGGAGAACGAGACGTTGGTAAAACTATGTGTGAGATTCTCTGGCCTCCTAGCGACGTGTTTCTTGGTAGCGGGAGGCAGCCCACTGTTGGCCGTATCTTCTGGTCCTGTCTTTGCCAATGGGATTTTCCATTGAATACACCCCCGCCCCCCCCAACCTCAAGACTCACAGCCAGAAGATCTCACCCACATATTTCCCATTCTAAGGATTATGTTCATCTTTGCAGGTTATCAATAGATAAACGGACATCACGGTAGCACAGTGGTTGGCACTGTTGCTTCACAGCTCCAGGGTCCCAGGTTCGATTCCCGGCTTGGGTCACTGTCTGTGCGGAGTCTGCACGTTCTCCCCGTGTCTGCGTGGGTTTCCTCCGGGTGCTCCGGTTTCCTCCCACTAGTCCTGAAAGACGTGCTGTTGGGTGAATTGGACATTCTGAATTCTCCCTCTGTGACCCGAACAGGCACCGGAATGTGGCGACTAGGGGCTTTTCACAGTAACTTCATTGCAGTGTTAATGTAAGCCTACTTGTGACAATAATAAAGATTATTATTATATTATAGAGTGATTCATAGGAACAGGGGGAGGCCATTCAGCCCGTCGAGCCTACTCCACCATTCAATACGATCATGGTTGATCGGACACTTCAGGTTGGATTCTCCGCCCCCCCCCCCCCCCCCCCCCCCCCAGCCACCTGCTACTTGGCGGTGTGCAGTTCGCTGGTGGCGGGATTCCCTACTCCCGCCACTTGTCAATGTCACTTCCCATTGAAGCCATCCCACTGGAAAACCCACGGGCGGGGGTGGGCTGCCGGCGGGAACAGGGAATCCCAACGGCTACAGAATTCCAGCCCTCAATGCCTTTTACACCCACTATCCCCATAACACAATGGGCTATACCTGGAAGGAACTGGGTTGAGACTGCCCAAAATTATTTCACGAGGGATCTTTACAGCCAGCCGGCAGAGACCAGTGCCAGGAGTGTAAAAGAAGGTAAAGGACAGTGCAGTTGTACTGCATTCTGTTATCAAAGAATCAGTCCAACTAGCCCACATACGCACCACGGTCGATGGGGGGCGGGGAGAATGTAAACACCAAGCAATCAGCAAATAATGAATTCATTTGTATCAAAAGATTATTTATCATCTTTATTAAATATGCACTACAGACAGTTCATTTTCAATAATTCATTTATAGACATCAGTATGCTGACAAGATGCTTTTGCGTGGGGCAATATCATACTTCTGCACAAAATGATGGCTCATTTAAACAAAAAAAAGCATTTGTTTTATTTTGGATGCCAAATTGCAGGAACGGAGCAAGCGAACGCGTTCTATCCCAGTGAGAAGCAGCCACGGGAGCAGAGGCTGGCAAGCCAAGTTATCCGCCTGACAATAAGCTGCAGAATGGGGGTGAGGGGAAGCAACAGATACAACAAACAGTCCGGCAAGTGAGGCCGTCCACCTAGAATGCACTGCAGGAAGGGGAGAGGGGGCAGCAGCTGCAGTGTGAAGTCTGGCAAGGAAGGTCACCCTCGTGACGGTACACTGCAAGGAGAAGCAATAACTGCAGACTGACAATTGATATCATCCCACTGACGATAAACTGCAGGAAGGATAAGTAACAATGTCCTCGAGTTGGCAAAATAAATAGGAGTGCAGTATTACACAATAGGGCAACACATGATGGCACAGAGGATTGGCCTTTCAGGGGGATCGAATGAAAATGTAATCATTTTGTTTTCAAACCAGTATTCCACTGACTATTGTTTCTAACCAAGAATGTTCACTGGTGTGTTTTACTGAAACAATGTTTGCTGTTGGTGACCAGGCATTATTTGAGCACTGAAAGATGAAATAGGTCCGCATGTACTTTATTCAAGGTTTACACATTATCCTTCCTGGATTATTACGTCCTGGGGAAAAAAAAAAAGCAAATGCATCAAGTCTTAGGCTATTGTGGTTAACGGTCATCACAGTGGGTGGACAATATAATAGTCGGCATCGGGAAGGGCATTCCAGTCTTACTGCTACCTTCCTGTTGGAAACCCTGCTTCACAAATTGTGGAAAAAATATCAGCTTTGAACTGTGGAGGCAGTTCAGCATCTTCCTCACAAAATGGCCGCTTCTCAGCTCCACGTTTGACATTTCATGTTGCAGGCTGTAGCTGTCCTTTATAGACGTACTCCAGGGCAGTGGCGATAGTCCTCATGTCCATCTCAATACTTCGTGCCCAGTTCTCCACATCACCAATTTCCTGGGGGGAAAAATAAACGCTCAGCAAGACCAGGCACAAGCAACATCCGCTTGCTGCTGCAGCTCGTTTACATAGATGTTTTTTACACTTTCATGCATACTGTGCAGAAAGAGGCCATTTAGCCCATCGAATCTGCACCGGTGTCATCTATGGTCCTCCAAAATGCAATGTTTGTCGGGACAAATTAAAGGGAGAGTCCTTAAAGGGAAACTGCCTTAAACAAAAAGCGAATCACAAATTAAACTTAAAACATCAAACCAAAATGTGATTAAAAGGGTCAATAATGCATCTCAGCCCCCAAGGTGCCCAACGAGCACGGAAAGCTTCAAGAGTGCCCATGGACACGGCATGCTCCCTCTCCAGGGACACGCGGCCGCGAATGTAGCCATGGTAGAGGGGCAGACATTTGTATTGGATGACCCCTTTGATTGCCCGCTGCCTGGTACTGTTGATGGCAAGTTTTGCCAGGCCCAGGAGCGGGTTCACAAAGAGGTCCTCCTCCTTCCCCATACCTCTCGCACTGGGTGCTCGTAACACAAGAGCGTGGGGCTAAAGCGCAGACAAAACTCAACAAAAAGTTTTTTAAATAACTGCAAATGGGGTGCAGCCTAAAACGACCTACATAAGCATAGTCTACAGACTCCACAGGGCCGTAAAAAGGACAGGCATCTTGCAAGTCCATGAACCAATGCACCCTAGGGTGTATGGGACTGATGTCCCAAAGTAGTTAACAATCAGTGAATTAGGTTTTGGCAGCAAATGCTGCAGCCAATTTGTGCACAGCAAGTTTGAATGAACAGTTGACATTATTTGTTTTGGGGATGTTGGTTGAGGGATAAATACTGACCAGGACACTGGGGAGCACTCCCTTACTCTTCTTCAAAATAGTGTCACGGGATGTTTCAGAGGCGTCTCGGTTTAAAATCTCAGACAAAAGACAGCACCTTTGATAGTGCAGCAATCACGGAATTATTACGGTGCAGGAGGAGGCTATTTGGACCATCGTGTCTGCACCGGCCCTCGAACCGAACATATCACTCAATACAGGATAGGCGTATCAATCTGGATGGCCCTGGAGTGGGACTTGATCCCACAAACATCTGACTTGAGGCAAGGGCTTTGGCAAGATATTTGTGAACAGGAGGCATCACAGCCAAGCCCAATTCCGTCCTTACACTGGAACCTACCAGTAGGGCTTACTTGGGACCAGTCAAGAGCAGGAATTCTGACAGATTGTGTGCTCTGCTCCCCAGCATCCTGCCTGGAAATCAAACATGGGCCGTTCCAGTCTGTCTGGTTTAAGGTTACAGAAGGTAGTGCTTACTAGGCCATTGCAGAGATTACTACATTATAACTGGAAAAGGAAACAGTTGTTCAATCCAACAGGTCCATGTTGGAGGCTGTGGCGTAGTGGTATTATCACTGGACTAGTAATCCAGAGCCCAGAGTAATACTCTGGGAACCCGGGTTCAAATCCCGCCACTGCAGATGGTTAAATTTGAATTCAATAAAAAGTCTGGAATAAAAAGTCTAATGATGACCATGAAACCATTGTCGATTGTCGTAAAAACCCATGTGTTTCACTAATGTCCTTTAGGAAAGGAAATCTGCCGTCCTTACCTGGTCTGGCCTATATGTGACTCCAGATCCACAGCAATGTGAGTGACTCTGAACTTCCCCCTCAAGGGGCAATTAGGGATGGGTAATAAATGCTGGCACAGCCTGCGACGCCCACATCCCATGAACAAATAAAAAACAAATCAGCCTCCACTAGAGCAGCAAGTCCGAATCCCATGATCCTGCCCTGTTCCTATACCTCCAACCACCTATTCTTAAATGTTGAAATGTCCTCGACTTCAATCCCTAACTCCGGGAGTACATTCCATAGCCTCACAATCCTCCTGTGTAAAACGCTTCCTGCTGCTCTCGATCCGAAATCATTGACATTTAAAAAATAAGATATTTTTGTTCAACATTTTCAATTTTATACACAATGAAACAATAACAAACAACCCAAATCCATCACCCCCACCCCCCCTCTGCCAACTCCCTTCTCCTCCTACCCCCCCTCCCTCGCAACTACCGGTCACCAGCTCTTTAAAGTACAGAATAAACGGCTGCCATCTCTGGTAGAACTCCTCACTTGCCACCCCCCCCCCCCCCCCCCCTCACGGTGTACTTGATCGTCTCAGGATATAAAAACTCCAGATGATCCCCAGCCATACTGAGGCACTGGGGGGGGGGGGGGGGGGGGGGGGGGGGGAAAGAGAGAAGCTGGCCTCCGCCCATCTTCGAGCAATCATCGAGATGAAGGCCAGACCCTACCCCGTCTGCAGCTCTGGACGGTCTGACATCCCAAATATGGCCCCCAAGGGACAGGGGCTTCAGTTCCATTTGCTGAATTGTCGACATGGTGCTAAAGGAGGAGACCCAGAACCTCGCGAGCTTAGGACACGACCATAACATGTGCACATGGTTAGCTGAACCCCTCCCACAATGCTCACACTTATCCTCCACTCCCACAAACAACCTACCCATCCTATACCGAGTCAAATAGACTTTTTGCACTGCCTTCAACTGTGTCAACCCTAACCTTGCACACAAATTAAATCATTTACATTTAATCTCATGTTTCCTCATTCTTGGTCCAATATCCACTGAAAACAATGGTGATTATTTTAACTCCCCATGGCAGGTGGGGTTGGAATTTTAGTGAATGCAGGATGGGGGAGTGAGCTCCAAACACCTCTCAGGGGGCAGCACAGGTACTTTCCAGGAGGCTGCATGCCTCCATTTTAACTACTGATGACCAGATTGTTCTAACTTTGGGGAAACCTGATTTTACCCTGTGATCACTCTCCCACTAATGAAATGAAATGAAAATCGCTTATTGTCACGAATAGGCTTCAATGAAGTTACTGTGAAAAGCCCCTAGTCGCCACATTCCGGCGCCTGTCCGGGAATCGAACCGTGCTGCTGGCCTGCTTGGTCTGCTTTAAAAGCCAGCGATTTAGCCTTGTGAGCTAAAGCTAAATAGACACCTGTCACCAAGCCTATTTGCTTCTGGACTGCAGCTTTGTGTTGTAGCCTTCCTCATGAACTAGGCAGCCACGCCAGTCGATCTGGCTGACTTTGAGGCGGGGAACCCGAGAAAAGAACTGAAACATGCCCTGGAGTTAAAACCCCTTTGATTTGGAAAAACTGCACTTCCAACCATAACTCTTCCCCTGCCAGCATGCCTGGTACGTAACTGGGGCTAATCTGTTTCTATCTACTCTGCCCTATCCCATTTCAAATTACCCTTCAATGTCCTCTGCTCCAGCAAGTAATGCCTCAATTTTTAAATTTGTATTTATATCTCCTCTAACCAGACAACATTCTCGTGAATCTGCACCTCTCTATTACCCATGCATTTTTCCTATAGTGTGTAGCCCAGAACTACACGCAGTATGGAAACTGAATTGTTTAGGGTGCTTTTAATTCAATTATATTGTTTGCACTTCCCACCTCTTGAGGCAGACAAAACATATGGGTTGGTCACCTACTCCTGTCCTCTTTTTGAGCTGTACAATAGTGATGGACGTCACCTGATTATTTTCTGCCTCTCTGGAAATGTCTGGAAGAGAGTTAGCAGAGAACAACCAGTGAGATTGTGCAATTAAGCAGAGTGAGGATTGCCTCTATATCCCACCAGCCTCTGCTAAATGTAACACTGTTAATGTTAACTGGCTAATCGCGACACAGGAGGTACAGAATATCAAAGGCAAGATGTGATGGTCAATCAATCGAAGAACTTAACGGTCGAACATGACAATAACAGGAAACTGGTAATCTGGCTCCTTGTATTCCATTTATATTGTGGAGGGGTATGTTCAAAAGACATTGAGCTCAGAAAAACTTGGCTAGGGCGTGTCAGCTATGTTAGATTTTGTGCTATCTATCTGGCCATCACATGGTTATACTATGTAGCTGTTTGTTTAATGGAGCCATTAGCCAATATGTAATAGGATTTTTAAAAATCACAGTTCACCATATTATATTCCCGGGTTTGGTACGTTTCGGCGTGGCCGATTCGGTGTGGCCAGTTCAGCGTAGCCGATTCGACGGAGGAATTTTTCGGCGGAGGGACGTTTCAGCGTCAAATTAGTTATAGTCGCAAAATGTTTGTGCAGCCCATTTCTTGTATCTTTTCCTTCCAGCCGCCTCAGATATCGTGTTTGTGCACCAAACCGGGTCTCTTAAAGAAAGGCACCAACTTTAAACCAGTTGGCCAGTGATCTACACTGCTGTCTGACTTTACACAGCCGGTGTTACTGAAGATATCGTGTTTGTGCACCAAGCCGGGTCTCTTAAAGAAAGCCGGTGTTACTGAAAGTATTGAAGCAGCTGCCCAGTGATCTACACTGCTGTCTGACTTAACACATTGTGTAAAGTCACAATATCTTCAGTAACACCGGCTGTGTAAAGTCAGACCCGGTTTGGTGCACAAACACAGGGCAAAATTCTCCGCCCCCCACGACGGGTGGGAGAATAGCGGGAGGGCCCTCCCGACATTTTTCCCGCCCTCCCGCTATTCTCCCACCCCCCCGCCGAAGTCCCGACCCGAATCGCTGCCGCCGTTTTTTTACGGCCGGCAGCGATTCTCAGCTGTTAGATGGGCCGAAGTCCCAGCCCTTTCCGCCGTTTTCACGAACGGCAAACACACCTGGTCTTGCCGTTCGTAAAAACGGCGTCACTAACTCGCTTTTTATAACCATGGCACCGATTGGCACGGCAGTACCACGGCCGTGCCAAGGGTGCCATGGGCCCGCGATCGGTGGGCACCGATCGCGGGCAGCGGGCCCGATGCCCGCGCACTACTTGTCCTTCCGCCGCCCCGCAGTATCCATTCGCGGGGCGGCTGAGGGGCAACCCGGCCCGCGCATGCGCGGGTTGGAGTCTTCCAAACTGCGCATGCGCGGCTGACGTCATATGACGCGTCAGCCGGCGCTAACTCCGGTAAGCGGGCTTAACGATTTTCGTTAAGCCCGTCTTGCCGGAGCCTATGGCGTCGGGCTGCTAGCCCCGACCGGGGACCAGAATCGGTCCCCCGTCGGGAAGGGGCGCGCTGCCGTATAACCCGCCCGGGTTTTACGGCAGCATTACGATTTCTCCCGTTTTGGGAGAATCTCGCCCACAATATCTGAGGCGGCTGGAAGGAAAAGATACAAGAAATGGGCTGCACAAACATTTTGCGACTATAACTAATTTGACGTCCCTCCGCCGAAAAACTCCTCCGCCGAATCGGCCACGCCGAAACGTCCCATTCCAATCGGCTACGCCGAACTGGCCACGCCGAAACGTCCCATTCCAATCGGCTACGCCGAACTGGCCCCGCCGAATCGGCCACGCCGAACTGGCCACGCCGAAATGTCCCATTCCAATCGGCTACACCGAACTGGCCCCGCCGAATCGGCCACGCCGAAACGTCCCATTCCAATCGGCTACGCCGAACTGGCCCCGCCGAATCGGCCACGCCGAAACGTCCCATTCCAATCGGCTACGCCGAACTGGCCCCGCCGAATTGGCCACGCCGAAACGTCCCATTCCAATTGGCTACGCCGAACTGGCCCCGCCGAATCGGCCACGCCGAAACGTCGTTTGATTGGGGTTTGATTCCCCACTGGGTCACTGTCTGTGAGGAGTCTGCACGTTCTCCCCGTGTCTGCGTGGGTTTCCTCCGGGTGCTCCGGTTTCCTCCCACAGTCCAAAGACGTGCAGGTTAGGTGGATTGGCCATGCTAAATTGCCCTTAGTGTCCAAAAAGGGTAGGAGGGGTTATTGGGTTACGGGGATAGGGTGGAAGTGAGGGCTTAAGTGGGTTGGTGCAGACTCGATGGGCCAAATGGCCTCCTTCTGCACTGTATGTTCTATGTAATAAATGTGGTGACTAGGGGCTTTTCACAGTAACTTCATTGTAGTGTTAATGTTAGCCTACTTGTGACAATAGTAAAGATTATTATTATTAACTTAAGGACAATACTTGTGCTAGCTGGAGTATGTTGACAGGATTGGGCTCCACTGTGGTGTTCCATACAGTTAAATATCTCACCAACACTTGCTGTCTAGGCTACAATAGGCCACAAAAGAAAATGGGCAGTTGGATAAGATGGCGGAGGACTCTCTGAGTAATGTTCCAACTACTTACAGGTCAGACCGCATCTGTGGAGCGAGATATAGAGCACTATTTCTGTTCTGTCTTGAATAGGAAACTAATATTTCGATAAAAATTTATTGCTCGTGTCCATCTTGTGTTATATTGGAACCAGATCACAGCATGGTGCTAATTGAAGGCTTGACTACAGGTTTGTAGAAAGTTTGTTCAGTTCCACATTGTGCTACATTTTACCATGATTCCTATTCCATGTTGGCTGCAATCAAAATAAAATTTAGAGTTCATGTTTCAGGCCTTTCTTTCATCAGAACTTCTGATCACAGACCTGAAGCATTAACTCTTGTTTCTCTCTCCACAGATGCTGCTGGGCCTGTCAAGTATTTCCCACATTTTCTGTCTTTCTTTCAGATTTCCATCGTTCACTGTATTTTGCTTCTGTCTCAAAGTCTGAGCATGCATCAGGTTAAGCTTAAAAAAGAAATCTATTTTCTTGGTATCCTTAGAGGCCAGGAGGGGCAGAGTATTTTACCCCTCCAGATCCTTGGGTCTCCCAAACGTCTCCCTTTGACCACTGACATTGTCCTCCGAAGCCCCTACCCAAAGTTAATTTTATTAACTATTTAGTTGAGATTCTGACGTGTTTGAGTACCCAATCCAATATCTGTTCTGCCCAACCAGCTCTGACATCACTCCGATCAGTTTTGACTGGAGACTGTTCTGGATTATATAAATATTATTAAAATGTCCAGGGTCGTGTGCTGAATTTCCCAGTGTGGGTTTACTTCCTGTAATGCACTGCCCCGAACTTCAGTTAAAATCGACTCTTTGAGTCAGAATGTGGATTCAAGCCCCAGTCAGTGGTTCCCAATCCGCCAGTCGCAATCACAGCTGGGGTCACAGGAATAGCAGAAGGGGTTGTGAGAAATGAGATCATGATAATCTCTCGCCCCCGGCAGTGGGAGCTTGTTCCAAAGGGGAGGCAGTGGTGTAGTGTTATTGTCACCGGACTAGTAATCCAGAGACCCAGGTTAATGGTCTGAATCTCGCCATTGCAGATGGTGGAATTTGAATTCAATAAAAAGTCTGGAAGTAGAAGTCCAATGATGACCATTGTTGATTGTTGTTAAAAACTCATCTGGCTCACTAACGTCCTTCAGGAAAGGAATCTGGCCTAGATGTGACTGTTAACAGCCCCTCTGAAATGATCTGGCAAGGCCACTCAGTTCAAGGGATGGGCAATGAATGTTGGCCCAGCGACGCCCATGAATGGATTTTTAAAAAGTAACCAATGACATGACTGGGCACTTTGATTGGCTGGCTTCTGATCCAGACATGTGGTGACGTACCTATGTACGCCCATGAATTTGTCAGATTGCCTGGAGTGGGGGTGAGAGTCAGGCACAGAATTAGCGACCGATCCCTGAGGGTGCAGGATTTTCATCATGGGCTTCCACATCACAAACTGTAACGCACTGAATGTAATAATGCAACGTTATTTCGTTTTTATTGGCATCCGGGGTTCAGCTAAGTGTTAAAATGGAGTCCTATTGGGAAAAAAAGAGTTGGGGAAATGCATCACTGAGCGAGTGCTGCATTGTTGGAGGTGTCATCTTTCAAATGAGATGTTGAACAGAAACCCAATCTGCCTTTAAAAAGATCCCAGTGCACTAACGGACAGTCAACAGGGAGTTTGTGCCTTCTCCTGGCTAAAATTTATGCCTCAATCAACATTGAGATTAACTCGTTATATGCCACTTTGCAGGACCTCACTGTGCTCAGACTTGTACCGTGTTGACATACTTAACAATAGTAACTGCACTTCTAAAGTAATTAGTCGGCAGTTAAATGATTTAGGACACAAAATGTGCTGTATAAATACAATTTCCTTATTTTCCCACACCCAGGCTTTAAGGCTCTGTTCTCGAGATAGTACCAATAACAACGCCTGGTCATAGATCGTAGCCACAGATTGTGTGTGGAAGGACTGAATTACGGCATCAGGAAGAAGGGAAAAGGGACCTAGATTTGGGCGTTTATTATTTAATTCCCACGATTTTTTTGAAAAGCTGGATGAACAGAATTGAGAATTTAATAATAAGAATCTTTATTAGTGTCACAAGTAGGCTTACATTAACACAGCAATGAAGTTACTGTGAAAAGCCCCTAGTCGCCTGTTCGGGTCACAGAGGGAGAATTCAGAATGTCCAATTCACCTAACAGCACGTCTTTCAGGACTTGTGGGGGGAAACCAGAGCGCCCGGAGGAAATCCACGCAGACACGGGGAGAATGTGCAGACTCCGCACAGACAGAGACCCAAGCCGGGAATCGAACCTGGTGCTGTGAAGTAACAGTGCTAACCACTGTGCTACCGTGCCGCCCGTACAATTTAAGGATAACTGGAGAGCTGTGGAGTGTAATGGCTCATGCAACACAGATATACACTGATCAAGCCAAAAACACATGGCTCCATCACTTAAACATGACATTAATAGGGCAGCACGGTGGCGCAGTGGGTTAGCCCTGTTGCCTCACAGGGCGTCGAGGTCCCAGGTTCAATCCCGGCTCTGGGTCTCTGTCCGTGTGGAGTTTGCACATTCTCCCCGTGTCTGCGTGGGTCTCACCCCCACAACCCAAAGATGTGCAGGGTAGGTAGATTGGCCATGCTAAGTTGGCCCTTAATTGGAAAAAATGAATTGGGTACTGTAAGTTTATTTTTTAAAAACATGACATTATTGTGACAAAAATAGCACCTGGCTCGCCTGCCACGCTGAACCCACTTCTCCATGCGAGCGGTGATTCTCTTGAACTAAGGATTCAAGTTAAAACTGGATTTGCCAGGGGAATGGCAAGATGGATTTGATTTTTCTCCACAAGCCAGCAGATGGTGCTCAGTGCTGCATTAGTTCAGTGCTGCTCGCCAAAGAGGTTTCATCTTTTCTCCATCTAGTTTTCTACCTTTCTGCCTGAAGGACTGACTGACCAATTCTGAGGTATAGTTCAACAGTAAAGTAAAGTAAAGTCACCACAGTCCCAGATGACCATAGGCTGTTTTCCCCTATGAGGGGAGAGAGCTGACTGGTGGTGATTTAACCAGAGGGTCACCACACCTCAGGCTGGGGGCAAGATTGAGAAGGTGGGATCATGAATAACCTCAGCCGGTACAGGAATTGAACCCGCGTTGTTGGCCGCACTCTGCATCATGAACCAGCTGTCCAGCCAGCTGAGCTAAACCGGCCTCCTAGTTCAAGAGTATTTGCTCCCACACCCAGAGTTGGGGTTGCCAACCCTCCAGTACTGCTGCCCTGGAGGAAAAAAAACATTAAAAAAGTGCGTTTTCAAAAAATTTTCTTTGAACGTTTCTGAATTTGTTCAAACAAATATCAGTGAGGTGAAAAATGACTGTTTGACGTTCGAAAATCATCCCAATGGGTAATAAAGAGTTTCTTTGCTTTCTGATTGGTCTGGGGGCTTGGGGTGCCAAAAGTATTGAAGGTGACATCCAATGGCAGCAGTTTGGGGGCAGGGTGTTTGGAAGTAGGTCATGTGATGACATCTCCAGGAATACAGTCAACCAAAGTGGGCAAATCGACCAAGGAGACAGGGCAAACAAGTACTTTGTCTGTGAGCCGAAACAGTTAATGTCAATAGATTGTCTAATCATGGGGGACTACCCATCATCCCAGATTTCCCTTGCCCATATTGATTACATGATTTGCTAATGGCGGGGAGCGGCTGGGAGGATGATTCCTTGGCTGCAGAAGCGTCTGTCATCTAAAACTAAGATGGAGAAAAATGTCTTCATTAAAGAGGATTTGAATCTTTAGAATTCACAACCCCTGAGGGCTGTGGCTACAGAGTCACTGAATGTATTTGATTCATATTCATTCATGGGATGTGGGCATCGTTGGGTTGGGCCAAAATTTGCTGCCCATCCCCAATTGTCCTTGAACTGAGTGGGTTGTCAGGCTATTTCAGAGGGGCAGTTGAGAGTCAACTGTGGGTCTGGTGTCACATGTCGACCAGACCAGGTAAGGACGGCAGCTTTCCTCCCCGAAAGGGATATCAGTGAACCAGATCAACAATGTCCAGATTTTTAAAATTGAATTGCCCTCACTGGGCGAGATTCAGACCTGCATATTTAAATGCCCAGACACCGGATTCATCTGGCGCTAAGATTCAACGGCCATGCCTGGGAGACCTCAATAGGGTGCCGTTTAGTGCTGGTCCACACAAACGTGGACTAGGGTAACTGCACCTCAGGGGGTCTCAAGCCACTGGAGACCCATGGGTGGTCGGGGAGTACCCTGGCACCTGGGCACCCTGGCACTTCCAGGGATCGGGCTGGGGGCCTTCCCAAGGTTGAAACATAGAAAATAGGAGCAGGAAGCCATTCAGCCCTTTGAGCCTGCTCCACCATTCATTATGATTATGGCTCATCATCCAACTCAATAGCCTAATCCCACTTTCCTGGGATCCCCTTCAACCCCTGGGATATCCTTTGATCCCCTTCATCCTAAGTGTGATAACCAACTGCTTCTTGCAAACATACAATGTTTTGGCCTCAACTACTTCCTGCGGTAACGAATTCCACAGGCCGACCTCTCTCTGGATGAGGAAATTTCTCCTCATCTCTGTCTGAAATAAGTTCATAAAAATGCAATTCGGGGTTTCCAGCCAGAAAATGAAGTCACTTTTCACAAAGCATGGTTTCACAGCATAGATTGCCATCCGCATCTGCCCCTATGTGGCGTTTTCCTGGATAAACGATTGACAAACTTTACAGATTGCCAGGACTTCAGTAGCATTAAAAACATCTTCCATGGGGATGTCAATGGTGGCTACTTGCTCACAAATTTGCAGCGTTCTGGCAGCTGATGGGTTAGTGAAGCGACATTATCCGAAACAACCTCACTTATTCAATGACTGTGATTGGCAGAGTAGAATCTTATAAATATAGAATCACTCGATTTATGACAGTAGGTTGGAAAAATGAAGATTCCAAAGTAAATATCAAAACCTTCATGACATATTGAGCTGTACTTTCCACACAAAGAACAACTCTCCTGAAATATAATCAGTGAGCAAGAACTCAGCAGCTTCAAACAGTCGAATGAAGGTAAAGGCTGTTTATCCAGTCGCTTGAGCAACAGGTGGAGAGCTGAAAATAAGTACAGTTAGTTCGGCCTCTGAAGAGATTGATCAGCTTCATACACATAGGTATGGCATCTTTTTTCTAAATTTAGAGTACCAAATTATTTTTTTCCAATTAAGGGGCAATTTAGCATGGCCAATCCACCTACCCTGCACATCTTTGGGTTGTGGGGGTGAGACCCACGCAGACACGGGGAGAATGTGCAAACTCCACACGGACAGTGACCCAGAGCCGGGATCGAACCTGGGACCTCGGCGCCGTTAGGCAGCAGGGCTAACCCACTGTGCCACCCTGCCGTCCTACAGATAGGGGCTCGTGATCTGAGGCTACCAGCGTGCTTCAGCTGTCCCAGTGCTGGAGAATATTTGTGAGGAGGATGTTACGAATGGCTTCTGAAACGGCCAGAATGCACAACAGAACCTTTTGAAATGTATCACCAGACGAGCGTTCGTGCAATATTAAAAACTTGCATGCAATATTAAAATAAAAAGAAGACCTTCTTCCTCTCTGACCAAATGCCAAATGCGGGATTAGTCTTTTAAAAACATTTTTAGATGTTAGACTGTGCTTTGATCATGTCAGTTTAAGCATTTTATTCTACAGCAGCAGCATTGGTGGTATCAATAAAAGTTTTACCAGGCAGATACTACAAGCATGCTGCGAAACTGTGACCGAAGGGCAAGAAGGTAAAAGAGCAAGCGATAATGCCACCCAGTAAAAAATTTAGCCCACTAAAGGCAAAGTTGTTGATGATTGTATATTGCGACCGATGGAGATTCAATTTCTCTGACTTAGGACATCAATGGAGATAGTCATTAACCTAGGATAATTAAGTGATTATGTTGTTCCAGGCTGAAGGCTGCAATGGTCTCTCTGACAGCTGGTGGAAAGATATGGTAGCTGATTATTTCAAGGTTCAACATTTCCTGACTGCCGATAGTTAAAGTAGGTTTGGCAGTGTGCCAAAACATCAGATACACTTAATCCCTGTTCCCACAATTAGAAGCCAAATGTGTAAATTAAGCCAACTCTCTCTCTCTCTCCCCCCCCCTCTCTCTCTCTCTCTCTCCCCCCCCCCCCCTCCCCCCAACCCCTCCAAGGAAAATTAAAATGACTAAAAGCACATTTTGCACATCAGGTTCAGTAAGGGTACACTGTGTTCAGAGCGTTGACAGGGTTGTACAGATATCATACACCAAAACTTCCACCCAGCGCCTTAACCTTGTACATGCTTGGGTAGCAGGGAGATTGTAAAATTATTTGGTTGTGGATCAAAGTGTTAGTTTTCTCAGTGGCTAGCACTCTCACCCAAGAGTCAAAAGGCTACTATCTAAGAGGGAGCACTCCCGAGGCCAACATTACTCTCGCAACCAACACCAACAAAGGGGTGACAGTGTTCGTACGCCTCACTGCTGTTTATGCAATCTTGCTGTGTGCACATTGGCTGCCATTTTTTACCGCCAAAACAACAGAGGCAGCATTTCCGAGGAAATTCACTGGCTGCGAAGAGCTTTGGGGCATTCTTACAACACAATAAGGTGCTATATAAATGCAAGTCTTGTTTTATTTCACAGCCCCTGCTACTCCATCTGTTTCAAGTAAGATTCTGCTGGAAAAAAAACAACACTTTTGATTGAACACTTGATGGGATGACATATAATTTTTTCCTGTTTGAAAAATAAATAAATCACCCAAGCTATTTTGAGTTGATTTTGAGCGCAGTCGATTAAAGACGCAATCAAACATGATGAACACATTTTGGGATATTTTACTGTTTATTGTTGCAATTTACCTTTAATGCCTGGTTGAAGTTGTCCACCATACCGAGCCACTGTTGAGTCTGTTTGGCAAACTGGGCGGCCTGAATCTGCAGAGTTTTTACTTCGTTGTCCAGCTTCCGCTGATTAACGTAGGCCTGTGCCACTCTGAAATGGAGACAACAACATACCAATCAGTATTCTTGCCGAGGTGATAACTGGCTGGTTACTAATGCAGCCACACAAATGGCAAAATTTGATCTTGTGAACCAATTTTATCACAATTGCACTTTCAGTATTTATCTCAAGGAATAGTCCGAATCTACTATTTTGCTTAAAGTACAGCATATTTGCACTTTCTTTAAATTTGGGTGCTCACATAATCATTGCATTCTGCAACAGCACTTTGCTCCCCTGTGCCAGTTACCCTCAAGACAAAGAAAGGGCACCATCCTCGCCATGTTCTCCATTTAAGTCACACAGCGGCCTGGTTTGAATGTATATTGTTTATCCGTCATCGTGGCTAGGCCAGTATCCTGAAATTCCTCCCCGAACATCATCATGGGGTACCATCACAAAAGGATTTCAGTGAATCAAGGAGAAGGCGCCACCATATTCGCAGGGCATCCATTCCAGTGCTACCAGCATCCTCCAACAAATAGTTTTGTTTCAAAAGTCTGTGCCAAATAGGACCCCAAACCAAACCAAACTGAATTCTAACCCAAACAGTTTACAAGTCCCATTCCCCTTGAGTTATAACCAAGTGCATCCAATAAGGACTTTACTTCAATGGTGCTTTCAGAGTCTGTCACTGGGATTAAACAAATATTGATGGCAATACATAATAAAAGTCCTGACTGTTAATGACTTCCCTTAATTTTAATGTTCCAAGATGGCAAACTCACACCCACTTTCGAGTCACTGGGCTGGATTTCGGGGAGCTCACTGCAGTAGGCGTGATGGTGAGGGGATAATTGGGCGTGAGTACCTGTATGAGATTCCTGATGTAGGGAAAACTGTCTCCAATTAAGTGGGGGGGTGGAAGGGCCGAATGTGGGAATCCCACCCACCCACGACAGGAAGTGAATTATTCCTGAGCCCGCTGTAATTTCGGGCACGACCGCCCGGCAGTACTCTGCAGTGGGATCTTCCGGTTCCACGCCCCCGCCGTGGGTTTCCTGGTAGTGTGGGGTGGATTCAATAGGAAACCGCATTAACAGCGGTGATCCAAGATGATCCTGCTGCCGACCAATGGCAGGAGAGAAATGTGCGTGTAGATGCCAGAGAAACTCGCCCTTCGTTTTTCCTCAGGGATTTAACAGGACTCACACAACCCTCCCATACCTCCCAGAAGCTGCCCAGAAAACCCCGTCAGGTTTGACTGCAGCCTCATTTGCGGCCCGCTCCTTTCTTAACAGGCACTTTCTGCCCAATCGATTGCAAAGAAAGGTGTTGAAAGCCAAACCCCTTGCCCTTGACTTGTACCCACTGTTCTACCTCCCCACCCCGCCAGTGACTCACTCCCCACCACCCCCATCCTGCCCTCACTCACCTGTCTCTTGGGATCCAGCATTGATCCTGGGGGTTTGGTCTCAGTGCATGACCAGCGGCAGCCACCACACCTGGTGGCGCTGCCGGCAATGAGGGGATGCCGGCCTCCAACTGGCCATCAGCTTTCGGGGGCAGGTTTTCTGCCCCTATGGGGATTGTATACCCACTGGCGTTGCGGAGAATCGGGCATTGGGGAAGGGAGGGGGATTCTGGTCAGGCCTTCATTTGCATTCCATTGGCAGGATGTAAATCAGTTTCACGTTGGCCAGTGAATTAATGCTGGCGGCAAACTAGTTGATGGGCCTCCCGCCGAATTCCTCTCCCCCGCTATTGATCCCGACGGCGGGGGCATGGGAGAATTCTGCCGCCTGTTGAGGCGATGATATGTGCCTGCTCCTTCAGAAGCACAAATGCCTCTGGCAGCAGCTAAGAACAGCTGCTCATGCTGCTGGCACAAGATAGCATCATGCCTGGCTGCATACAGGCGAAGCATACAACCTGTCTATACAGGCTGAACATTGTGGTTTTCACATTATTGGCTGCACAGCTATTGAGGAAGGTCCAAATGGGAAAAGAAAAGCTGGAAACCACTGATTGTGGGTTGCTGCCGATGATGTAGAATCCACCCACTGGGTAAATAACAGCAACTTCTTGCATTTAGATGGCACCTTGAATGTGACAAACATTCCTGGGCAGCAAATGGGATGGCAGGATGACAAGAATTGGAGGAGTGCACCACCGTGAACAGGAGAATAAGGTTGCATTGGATTTGGAGAAGGTTGGAAAATCCATTTAAGGATTAACTGGTTAATACCAAATTGAACTCCAGGATGAATTGCAACCAACAAGCCAGCACTAATGGCGACGTGCAATAAGAAACAGCTGACAAAACGTCATTCCAAGGAACTGACCAAGTGTAGTATGTGCACAATTATGGAGATCGCACTTTTCAACTGTGATGTCCTGCCATAGTCAAACAGCTTGCCAGAACTCATTGCCAAGGCTTTCGAGTGAAGAATGCTTCACGCTTGGGGAACTGTCTCTGGGTACGAGTTAGTCCTTTCAGGAGAGGAGGCAAGAAATTAGGAAGATTTATCTACTTCCATTTTTATGTTACTTTTCTCCTCTTTTTTGGGCTCCCCCTTGCCCTCAGTTTGATTTTGGAAGGGGGGGGGGAGAATAATTAGAGCTTTCTGTTTTCCAGGGCGAAAATGTTCTAATGCAAAATACTTCCAGCAGAGGAAAATTTAACAACCACATCAGTTACTTTCCAGGGTTACTGTCTTCAAAACCCTGAAGCAGTGGCATCTACCTTGACTCACATCAGCAGGCAGTTATAGGGACGTGATTAGCTCAGTGTCACAGGCAGCCACTTCTCAATGTCAGCTTGCGAACTTGACTTGAGTGAGCTTAGGCAGCAATGGGGAAGCTGAAAGACATGTGAGCTGATGTGAGGACGTTCTACATTTCAATACCGAGCATCAGAGGTGCTCAGATATCCACTAGGTTTAATAGATTAGACTTAATCAAAAAGCTTCGGTTAACTCACTTCATAAATCTCTAAATAAACAACCACGTGGCCAGTTTACAAAATGTGCCAATCAATTTGTTAAATTAAATGAAAATCGCTTATTGTCACGAGTAGGCTTCAATGAAGTTTCTGTGAAAAGCCCCTAGTCGCCACATTCCGGCGCCTGTCTGGGGAGGCTGGTACGGGAATGATACTGTCCAGCGAATTTGCAACAACAAAAGAAGCTTCAAAGATAGATGACATGCTCCCAGAGTCCAGAAGGCACTAACGATCATTATGAGGGAGTCACTGGACACCAGGAATCACCAGTAGATTTGAAACAGGCCACAATGTTGTCCTTATTCAAATGAAGATGGCAAAAAGCAACAGGAACATAGGAACAGGAGTAGGCCGTTCAGCCCCTCGAGCCTGCTCTGCTTTCAATGAGATAATGGCTGATCTGTGACCTAATTTCATATGCCTGCCTTTGGCCCATATCCCTTCATATCTTTTCTTAATAAGATTATATCTATCTCAGATTTAAAATTAATCTGTGGGGTCGGGGTGGACCGACATGGAACACCATTGCCGCAGCCGGCAAGGCAGCCATGCACACCACTGACTGCCCAGTGTGAACTTAGTGCCACAGGCCATATAGGTGTCCCCTCAGGCCACCCCCTAGGTGCCCTCTGGCCCCAGCCGACCCATCAGCTGTATGGACGCCCTCCAGCACAACCAGTGCCATCTTGTTGGCTGGGATGAGTGTGTGTGGGGAGTGTAATGTGTGTGTGGGGCTGGGATCAGTGTGCGTGGGGAGTGTAATGTGTATGTACAGCTGGGATGAGTGTGTGTGGGGAGTGTAATGTGTGTGTGCGGCTGGGATGAGTGTGTGTGGGGAGTGTAATGTGTGTGTCAGGCTGGGATGAGTGAGTGTGGGGAGTGTAATGTGTATGTGCAGCTGGGGTGAGTGTGTGTGGGGAGTGTAATGTGTATGTACGGCTGGGATGAGTGTGTGTGGGGAGTGTAATGTGTGTGTGGGGCTGGGATGAGTGTGTGTGGGGAGTGTAATGTGTGTGTGCGGCTGGGATGAGTGTGTGTGGGGAGTGTAATGTGTATGTACGGCTGGGATGAGTGTGTGTGGGGAGTGTAATGTGTGTGTGCGGCTGGGATGAGTGTGTGTAGGGGAGTGTAATGTGTGTGTGGGGCTGGGTGAGTGTGTGTGGGGAGTGTAATGTGCGTGTGCGGCTGGGATGAGTGTGTGTGGGGAGTGTAATGTGTGTGTGGGGCTGGGATGAGTGTGTGTGGGGAGTGTAATGTGTATGTGCGGCTGGGATGAGTGTGTGTGTGGGGAGTGTAATGTGTATGTACGGCTGGGATGAGTGTGTGTGGGGAGTGTAATGTGTGTGTGGGCTGGGATGAGTGTGTGTGGGGAGTGTAATGTGTATGTACGGCTGGGATGAGTGTGTGTGGGGAGTGTAATGTGTGTGTGCGGCTGGGATGAGTGTGTGTGGGGAGTGTAATGTGTGTGTGGGGCTGGGATGAGTGTGTGTGGGGAGTGTAATGTGTGTGTGCGGCTGGGATGAGTGTGTGTGGGGAGTGTAATGTGTGTGTGTGGCTGGGATGAGTGTGTGTGGGGAGTGTAATGTGTGTGTGCGGCTGGGATGAGTGTGTGTGGGGAGTGTAATGTGTGTGTGTGGCTGGGATGAGTGTGTGTGGGGAGTGTAATGTGTGTGTTCGGCGGGGATGAGTGTGTGTGGGGAGTGTAATGTGTGTGGGGCTGGGATGAGTGTGTGTGGGGAGTGTAATGTGTGTGTGTGGCTGGGATGAGTGTGTGTGGGGAGTGTAATGTGTGTGTGCGGCGGGGATGAGTGTGTGTGGGGAGTGTAATGTGTGTGCGCGGCTGGGATGAGTGTGTGTGGGGAGTGTAATGTGTTTGTGCGGCTGGGATGAGTGTGTGTGGGGAGTGTAATGTGTGTGTGTGGCTGGGATGAGTGTGTGTGGGGAGTGTAATGTGTGTGTGCGGCTGGGATGAGTGTGTGTGGGGAGTGTAATGTGTGTGTGCGGCTGGGATGAGTGTGTGTGGGGAGTGTAATGTGTGTGTGCGGCTGGGATGAGTGTGTGTGGGGAGTGTAATGTGTGTGTGCGGCTGGGGTGAGTGTGTGTGGGGAGTGTAATGTGTATGTACGGCTGGGATGAGTGTGTGTGGGGAGTGTAATGTGTGTGCGCGGCTGGGATGAGTGTGTGTGGGGAGTGTCATGTGTGTGTGGGGCTGGGATGAGTGTGTGTGGGGAGTGTAATGTGTGTGTGTGGCTGGGATGAGTGTGTGTGGGGAGTGTAATGTGTGTGTGGGGCTGGGATGAGTGTGTGTGGGGAGTGTAATGTGTGTGTGTGGCTGGGATGAGTGTGTGTGGGGAGTGTAATGTGTGTGTGCGGCTGGGATGAGTTTGTGTGGGGAGTGTAATGTGTGTGTGCGGCTGGGATGAGTGTGAGTGGGGAGTGTAATGTGTATGTGTGGGGCTGGGGTGAGTGTGTGTGGGGAGTGTAATGTGTATGTGCGGCTGGGATGAGTGTGTGTGGGAGTGTAATGTGTGTGTGCGGCTGGGATGAGTGTGTTTGGGGAGAGTAATGTGTGTGTGGGGCTGGGATGAGTGTGTTTGGGGAGAGTAATGTGTGTGTGCGGCTGGGATGGGTGTGTGTGGGGAGTGTAATGTGTGTGTGGGGCTGGGATGAGTGTGTGTGGGGAGTGTAATGTGTGTGTGCGGCTGGGATGAGTGTGTGTGGGGAGTGTAATGTGTGTGTGCGGCTGGGATAAGTGTGTGTGGGGAGTGTAATGTGTGTGTGCGGCTGGGATGAGTGTGTGTGGGGAGTGTAATGTGTGTGTGCGGCTGGGATGAGTGTGTGTGGGGAGTGTAATGTGTATGTGTGGCTGGGATGAGTGTGTGTGGGGTGTGTAATGTGTGTGTGGCTGGGATGAGTGTGTGTGGGGAGTGTAATGTGTGTGTGCGGCTGGGATGAGTGTGTGTGGGGAGTGTAATGTGTGTGTGCGGCTGGGATGAGTGTGTGTGGGGAGTGTAATGTGTGTGTGCGGCTGGGATGAGTGTGTGTGGGGAGTGTAATGTGTGTGTGGGGCAGGGATGAGTGTGTGTGGGGAGTGTAATGTGTGTGTGAGGCTGGGATGAGTGTGTGTGGGGAGTGTAATGTGTGTGTGGCTGGGATGAGTGTGTGTGGGGAGTGTAATGTGTGTGTGAGGCTGGGATGAGTGTGTGTGGGGAGTGTAATGTGTGTGAGGCTGGGATGAGTGTGTGTGGGGAGTGTAATGTGTGTGTGGGGCTGGGATGAGTGTGTGTGGGGAGTGTAATGTGTGTGTGGGGCTGGGATGAGTGTGTGTGGGGAGTGTAATGTGTGTGTGAGGCTGGGATGAGTGTGTGTGGGGAGTGTAATGTGTGTGAGGCTGGGATGAGTGTGGGTGGGGAGTGTAATGTGTGTGTGAGGCTGGGATGAGTGTGTGTGGGGAGTGTAATGTGTATGTGCGGCTGCAGCTTGTCAGCCTCACGAGTGTCAATCACGGACCCGGTGAATCCGGCACCGTTTCCCATTGGAATCGATTGTGTTCCACGTGGTGTCGGTGCTGCCCCTCCACAGTCGCTGAATCCTCCACGTGCGGTGCCAGCTTTGCTGTTGCGGAAGTCCACGAATCCTGCCCCGGCATCAAAACGTAGTCTCAGAAACAGAGAATCCCGCCACTTACTTTTATAGCCATTTTATTTACCTTAGACTATAGCTGGCTTAGGCCTCAGCCCATATGCAGTATCTGAAAACCAAAATGATCTGAAATCCGAAACGCAAATCAGCTCTGAGGGTTTCGGATACAGGACACGTAGCCTGTAACGTTCAAAACTGCGGCGAATCAAGAGTAAATCTTGGGAATCAATAAGAAACTGGCTGAAGATTTTTTTTTATTCATTCATGGGATATGGGGGTCACTGGCTGGACCAGCATTTATTTGCCATTCCTTTTTTAAAAACATTTTTCCAATTAGGGGGCAATTTAGCGTGGCCAATCCACCTTAAATTCTTTTAAAAAAAATGATAAACCTGCACATCTTTGTGTTGTGGGGGTGAAACCCACGCAAACACGGGGAGAATGTCCACATAGACAGTGACCCGGAGCCGGGATCGAACCTGGGACCTCAGCGCCGTGAGGCATCAGTGCTAACCACTGTGTCACCGTGCTGCCCGATATTACAATATGATAGCAACACGCCAATGTTTAGGTTCCATTGAAGGATGATTACGGCCGGAGACGGGATTCTCTTTCCCGCTGGCAGCGCACCCCCGCCCATGGGTTTCCCGGCGGCATGGGGGCGGCTTCAATTGGAAATCCCATTGACAAGCGGCGGGAACAGAGAATCGCAGAGCCAGTGACTGGCGCGCTGCCGAGAAACACGTGGTTGGTAGGCCGGAGAATCCCGCCCAACATACCTACCCAGGCGTTCAAAGAAATTGCAGGAGGAAGTGTCCCCATTATGGATGTGAAATCATTTCTTTGTTGATGTTACAGAGATGCCCACTTTAGAAGTTGGTCGCAACACTGAGCCGTTGTGTGACTGGCCCGATAAATTGTTCCTTTTATGACAGCGTCCCCAATTTCTGGGTAGTGAGTTTGTATTCTGCAATGGAGGTCAATCAGACGCTACACTTTGGCTGAAAGCAAGTGTATTTTTATCTTTACGTCAGCAGATTATCGCAGTGCCTGACATGCTCGTGCTGTTTTCAAACTGACCAATGAAATAAAAATGTAAAACCACAGTCATGCTTGGGCTCGCAATAATCCAGGGAAGTGCAAGGCTTCATCACAAAGCTGGTTACGGCAAGTGATTAGAAGAGGAACGTGAGGACAAGCCAGAGATTCAAGTTGCTCAACACAAAGCAAAATTCTCATCGAAAAGGTGGCGCGTTCAGCTCCCCGGACTGCTCTTCAAATCATCTAATGTCCTTTGGTTGGGGAGGAGGTTGCAAGGAGAACAAGTGGGAGAAAATAAAAGAGCAAAGGATGCAGGAAAGAATGGGCAAGAAGCGCAAGAAGTTCCGTGAAGATGTGGAAAACCAATCAGAAGCAGTGGTTCATGCAGCAATTGGTGATCCAGGAACAGGAAGGGGGAGGTCTTCCTGAAGGAGTTTGGCTCTCTCGAGGTGCGAGACCGTGCATCAATATCTTCCTGTCCTGTTTCTCAGCGGCGCGTCGGTCCCTGGCGACGGGATTCTCTCGACCTGAAGCTTGGCAACAGGATTTCCCATTGAGGCCACCCCACTCCGTCAGGAAACCCACCGCCGGAGGGTGGAAAAGAAAATCCCAACAGCCAAAGAATTCCAGCCTAGAGGTGTCAATGTGTGGTGAGGCTGACTATGTGGGGTGGGGGTCAGAGATCCCCAAGATATGGGGAAGCTGTTTCGATGAGATGTCTAACAGCCAAATTGGAATGGTAGCCATATTCTTGCAGAGCAGGGTGAATACAGCAGTGTGGAAGGATTTAAACTTATTAGCCCCAGTAGAAGGGAACAACCCAAAATGATACTATTGGAATTTACTGGCAAAAACATCAGTAAGAAGAGATCTCAGAATGGGCGGCATGGTGGTTGGCACTGCTGCCTCACAAAGCCAGGGAATCAGGTTCAATTCCAGCCTTGGGTCACTGTCTGTGCGGAGTCTGCATGTTCTCCCTGTGTCTGCGTGGGTTTCCTCCGGGTGCTCCAGTTTCCTCCCACAGTCCAAAGGTGCGTAGGTTAGGTGTATTGGCCTTGCTAAATTGCCCTGAGTGTCCCAAAGGTTAGGTGGGATTACGGGGATAGGGTGGGGGCGTGGTCCCGGGGAGGGTGCTCTCTCAGAGGGTCGGTGCAGAGTCGATGGGCCGAATGGCCTCCTTCTGCACTGTAGTGTTCTATGACAGGTTTAAACATAATTGGGCTGCATTTCCACCACTGCTGGAGCATTGACCACACAATAAATAATAAATCCAAACGAATGATGGGAATACATCAGGCAATGGATTGCCGGCTCGTTGCACAGTAACAAAACAGATTGCAAGCATGTTCCTGGCACCCAGTGTTGTTGTGAGCCAGGGGAAGCGGTTAAATTTTATGGGTGCATTTTTATCAATTCAATAAATCAATGGCACCATTAAACGGAGAATTTTATAAATTAAAATGAAAATATCTGCCACTGCTGGCTTCGCTAGTGTACTTCAGCAATTTCCCCTCCCCATCCCCTGTGAAGGGGAGTGACCCACGGGTAGGATAAATGATCTCGGCGCCTGCTCAAATTTATAATTATCAAGCTCAGGAAATCAGCCAGGGTTAGGTGCGTCGACAGGGGGCTGGATGGAAGTCCCTTCCAACCAAAGATCAACTGCTAACATTTGGAACAATGTGCCAGAACTTTGGGCTGTTATGATCATGGAAAACAATACAGTCCACAGAAACGTGGTTAACTCGACTAAATTCCACTTGACCAATATCCTTGATCTTTTTGAAGAAGTGACGGAAGGGGAGGTGGTGGTGTAGTGGGATTGACACTGGACTGTAATCTAGAAACCCAGGGTGATGCTCTGGGGCTCCGGGTACCCCACCCTGGCAGATGGTGAAAGTTGAATTCAATAAAAATCTGGAATTAAGTCTAACAATGTCGATTGTCGTAAAAATCCACCTGGTTCCTTCAGGGAAGTAAATCTGCTGTCCTTACCTGGCTGACCCTCAGTTCAAGGGCAATTAGGGATGGGAAATAAATACTGGGCCAGCCAGCGACGCCAGCATCGCAGGAATCAATAAAAAAAGAAATGGATGTCAAAAAAAGTCATATATTGTCCACCCAAGACCTCCAGGAATAACTTCATATGGTTCCACACAAGCTTGAGGCAATGGTAGCTGACAATAAACATGGAGGTGGAGGAGGAAGGAAGGAGCAAGGTCAGGCTGTGATGTCCTCAGTGGATTGTTTAATGCGGAGGCCCCCCCCCCCCCCCCCCCTGTTGCTGATGTAGAAAATGCCCCAAATCGGGGGCTGGTTTAGCACACTGGGCTAAACAGCTGGCTTGTAATGCAGAACAAGGCCAGCAGCGCGGGTTCAATTCCCGTACCGGCCTCCCCGAACAGGCGCCGGAATATGGCGACTAGGGGCTTTTCACAGTAACTTCAGTGAAGCCTACTTGTGACAATAAGCGATTATTATTATTATTATTATTAAATTCGGAACCCACTGATAACACAAAATAGGGAGGTGAAGCGGGTAGAGCTTCAGCAAACAGCGAAGGACCCAGAGAATAGTTGTAAGTGGGCAAAACCATGGCAAATAGCATACAACATAGATAAATTCAGAGTTCGACACAATGGAAGACAAAAGTCAGACATACGTGCTGAACTACACAAGCTGGTTTAGCACAGGGCTAAATCGCTGGCTTTGAAAGCAGACCAAGGTAGGCCAGCAGCACGGTTCAATTCCCATACCAGCCTCCCCAAACAGGCGCCGGAATGTGGCGACTCGGGGCTTTTCACAGTAACTTCATTTGAAGCCTCCTTGTGACAATAAGCGATTTTCATTTCATTTCAGTCCAGACTGGCAACTACCCTGTACGTGAGCAAAGACCTAATTCGCATTTGCCCACTCGATTCAAAATCCTTTCTATAGAGTGGAACAAAGGAAGGCAAGAGGCTTAGAGAGATGCAGGAGCATACTAAACAGCGCTCATGTCACTCTGGAGCTGCAATTAAAGCAGTAAACAAACAATGATGAGCTATGCTTTCAAATCAGTTGAGTCAAAGGCTGAGGCAGCTACGCTGAAGTTGTACGGTGCTCTCATCACGTCACACCTTGGATACTGCATCCAGTCTGCTCATTAAGACAAAAAAATGTTCAGAAAACAAGATCCGAGGGTCAGAGGACTGCATGACAAGGAAAAGATGTGAGCAAGAGAAAGGCCAACAAACATGCTCAGTGGCAGAAAAGCTCATCCTGAGCACTATTTGAGTAAACGCGCACGCACACTTTCTCTCTCACATACTGTGTCTCTCTCTCACGCACTCACTCTCTCTCTCGCACAAACTCTCTCTCTCTCGCACACGCTCTCTCTCTCTCGCACGCGCTCTCTCTCTCTCGCACGCGCGCTCTCTCTCTCGCACGCGCTCTCTCTCTCTCTCGCACGCGCTCTCTCTCTCTCGCACGCGCTCTCTCTCTCTCGCACGCGCTCTCTCTCTCTCGCACGCGCTCTCTCTCTCTCGCACGCGCTCTCTCTCTCTCGCACGCGCTCTCTCTCTCTCGCACGCGCTCTCTCTCTCTCGCACGCGCTCTCTCTCTCTCGCACGCGCTCTCTCTCTCTCGCACGCGCTCTCTCTCTCTCGCACGCATTCTCGCATGCACTCTCGGGCTGGATTAGCACAGTGGGCTAAGACAGCTGGCGTGTAATACCGAACAAGACCAGCAGCGCGGGTTCAATTCCTGTTCCCGCTTCCCCGAACAGGCGCCGGAATGTGGCGACTCGGGGCTTTTCACAGTAACGTCATTGAAGCCTACTTGTGATAATAAGCGGTTATTATTATTATACTCTCGTGCACGCACTCTCTCTCGCACGCACGCACTCTCTCTCACGCACGCTGGGTCAGAGAATCCCGGAGGGGGGTGGGGGATGGCGTGAATCGTGCCCCGCCGCCAGCTTCCCCGATCGCCGCCACGTCGGTCGAGGGCCGAGCGGGGGCCGGCGATTGTCTGAGCCCCGATGGGCCGACGAGTTTGGCTGAGTCCCACTGGCGTGTATTACTCACCTCCCACACGGCGGGACCTGGAAGTCAAGTGTGCGGGTCCGTCCTGGGGGAGGGGTCCTCCACGGTGGCCTGGCCCGCGATCGCGGCCTGCAGATCGACGGGCGGGCTGGTTCCGTGGGGGCGTACTTTACTCCGCGCCGGGCCCCTGTAGGACTCCGCCATATTGCCCGGGGGCCGGCGCAGAGAAGGGAACCCCTGCTCATGCGCGGAAATACGTCGGCCGTTCCTCGTTCGCGTGGGCCATTCCCCGCCGGCTGGAACTGCAGGGACGACTCCGGCGGATACCTTGCCCTCTAGAAAAGTGAGAATTCCTCACTTTCGGGGGCCATTGACGCCGGAGTCATCGGCGCCGGTTTTCACGCCGGTGTGGGGACATAGCCCTCTCTCTCACGCACGCACTCTCTTTCACTCACACACGCACTCTCTCAGGCATGCACTCTCGCTCTCTCTCTCACACGCACGCACTCTTGCGCTCTCTCCAACACACACACTCAAACTTTCTCTCTCACACACACTTTCACTCACACACACAAACATACGCTCATACTCACTCACAAACTAACACATTTGATCTTGTTTGCATTGAATTAGCCGATCTCCCACAGAATGATAATTGGTGGGCACAAGAAAGGAACTAACTAGGGCTCTCATTTCCCATCGCCATCCTGCTAGAAAGTGCACTGATTACCGGGGGAGAACAGTGTTGGGGCAGAGCTTTGATGCCAAGTAGCTTGCTGACTGACCAAGCCTGCACAAGGAAAAAGATCCACTGAGAGCGACAGAGGAGTGCTGGCTACACCCAGGTTACTGTCCCCCAGCAACAGCCAGTGTCTTCAAAAGACAGGGACAAAAATAAAATGCAAAAACATATCTCTGTATTCCTGCGCATTCTAGATTTGTGAAATTATAAACAATAAACAGTATTGTCAGTACGACTTGATGATGCCTGGGACATTCTGATATACTCTATTCCCATGAACACTTTAACCAAATTTACTGGAATGATCAAACCAGATGTTTGTCACACAAGAACCAGGATTTGTTCACATCGTTTGACATTGGATAATATAGCTAATTTGCAACACAAAACAAAGACCTTGTGTTCTGGGAAAAATCACTTTTTAGGTGCAATGCACAACTGTGCAGAACACAATTAATTTGGCCTCTGATTATTCTTCGCTGTTCCAGTGATTAAACTGTTCTCTTCCAAATCATCGTACCTTTGACCATCTGCGTGGTTTCAGTAACACAACATCTGCCCAAGAATCTCTGTCGATTCTGGTCTGTGCAATAGCCCCCCCCCCACCCCCGCCAAATTGAGAAATCTCATTGAAGCTCCAAGTCGATGTTGCAGGACGCCAACCAAGTTGAAAAGCTATCAGATTTATCAAGTACAATAAAATCATCGGTCTTTCGGATAAGATAGGCCGAAAAACTCCCGTGCTACTCTCCAAAAAGCCACAGCACCATTCTCCTCTATGTCCCGCCTGACATTAATTTCCAAAACAACAGTGACGTGTTGGGTACTCTGGATCTGTGGAGACTGCGTTTACCTTAGCAATGACATATACAGGCTACCAACACTTGAAATAGTGCAACACTATTTTATTAAGCTAGAAACTGTTGAACATACTTGCACTGTGGGTCGACACTATGTTAGATTAAACTGGAGACCTATGCCTATCCTGACCAGTCTAAACTGTTAGCACATGGTGAAGATCTGTGCTACAGGCTGTGAGCTCTGTCCTTCTCAGAGGCTGCATCCCGAATGAGCGGGAAAACTAGTGCCCTCTGGCTTTAGTGAGTGTGCTCTAACTAGTGATTGGCTGCGGTGTTGTGTGTGTTGATTGGTCTTCCTGTGTGTCAGTCAGTGTGTGTGTTTCTGCACCATTATATACTGATGTGTATATTATGACAAACAGGTTATCCAATCTTTTGCAATATCAATACATTGCTCAAATTCAATGGCATTACCGTCGCTGAATCCCCCACTATCAACATCCTGGGGGTTACCATTGACCAGAAAGTGATCTGGACCCAGCCATATAAATACTGTGGCTACCAGAGCAGGTCAGAGGCTGGGAAACCTGCGGTAAGTAACTCACCTCCTGACTCTCCTAAAGCCTGTCCACCATCTACAAGGGACAAGTCAGGAGTGGGATGGAATCCTCTCCACTTGCCTGGATGAGTGCAGCTCCAACAACACAAGAAGCTCAACACCATCCAAGACAAAGCAGCCCCGCCTTAAACCTTAAACCCACCCAGCACCTTAAACATTCACTCTCTCCACCACCGACACACAGTGGTCGCAGTGTGTATAAGATGCACTGCAGCAACCCATCAAGGCTCCTTTGATAGCACCTTCCAAACCTGTGACCTCTGCCGCCTAGAAGGACAAGGACAGCAGACGCATTTCCCCTCCAAGTCACTCACTGTCCTGACTTGGAAATATATCGGCCGATCCTTCACTGTCACTGGGTCAAAATCCTGGAACTCCCTCCCTAACAGCACTGTGGGTGTACCTACACCACATGGGCTGCAGCAGTTCAAGAAGGCAGCTCACCACCACCTTCTCAAGGGGCAATTAGGGATGGGCAATAAATACTGATTAAGCCAGCATTCTATAATTTTTTTTAAAAATGACTGTGGAAGCTACGAGTAGGCTACCATGTTCCCTACATTTCAACAGTGACTACACTTCAAAAAGTCCTTCAGAAAGATCACTGTGATACCTCCAGATCGTGAAAGTGAAAGCTCCATTTTCTGTCCAAGCCTCAACAATGCATAGGATATTTACTGATTCATTGCTCTGCATTTTAAAATCTAAATTATTTTCCCTACCTCTTTGCACTTGGTGTGCACATTTAGAGTCAGTGCAGACACAGCACACGCTCTGACTTCAATTCATGCAGAGCTCTTGCAGAAAAGGGAGACTATTATTTCCAAGATTCTTCAGGTAAACCCACGGAGATAAATGCTCCCCTGTACTAACCACGCTCTCTAATACAGTACTTACAGAATTACTACATCACTGGATACAGAAAAAAATGTGCCGCAACAATGTCAACGTTTGTTGCCAATGACCAAAGGGTTCCCATCCAATCTCAACAAGAAAACACACACACACACACACACAACTTGAGGTTTAAACATTCGATCGGACAGCACTGCATATCAATGATTTCCCAGCTTTCTGCCGCTGAGAAATAGAAATGGAAACTTGTATTGTTCCAACAGTCACGAATATCATTATCATTCATGGCTCTTTCCACCATATCGCCTTCAGCACGCTCAGCATGCCTAAATCTCCACGGAAAGAAAAATCTCAAAACAAAGCTTCGACTCGGCATTGCAGATTATAAAGAAATAATTAGCTTGCAGTATGCTTCAGGCAGTAGTCCAATCTCGGGTCTCTCCTGCTGTTTAGGAGACGCCTGAAGCATCACTCTCGCAGGTTCTTAGAACTACTTGATGGAATTTATAGTGCCGCAAATGATCAGGTTTACTTGCAAAAAAGTCAGAGCAAAAACGGGCCATTTGGTCACTGGCATACTTTTTTTTCTGGGCACCATCTTGTGGAAAAGTTGATCATCATCAGTGCTGCTCCTTCCTCAGGTGAAGTGGAGGCAGGTTCACAATCACAGCATATACAGGCAGAGACACAAATGCAAGATAATTACAGATTGGAATGTGAAGACTGTTTGGAATGTGAGTCTTCACAGGTAAACAAGTCTTTACGGGTACAGTGAGTGGATTGAGTGATAATCATAGGTAATCGAGGTGTGTATTGTCTCAAGCCAGGACAGTTAGTCGGATTCTGTAAACCCGGGCAGTATGGTGGGGGTTACATGTAATGTGACATAAACCCGAGATCCCGGTTGAGGTCGTCCTTCTGTGTGCGGAACGCGACAGATACTTACAGACGCTGAGACGCCCTCTTAATAACGAGATATGGAGCTAGACTCATCGATCGACAGTTCCGACGTGCCACAGTGAAAAACCGCACCGACGAGGAGGGAAACAGAACGTTCTGTCATTCCCCACCATTTTCAGATTCCCTCTGCCCCATTAGCAAGTGGCAGGCCTAAAACCGCCTCGCCCTCAATGATGAGTCTTGCGGTTGAAGAATGGCCATGTAAATACAAGGCTGGCAGTGCAAGGGTTAAACGTTTTCGTGGAAAGAAGGGGTGGGGAACGCAGAGCAAAAATTGAAGAGGAATAAAAAGTCTTCACCGGGTATTTAGTCTGACGGAGGAAAGATGACAGGAAGAAAAAGATGGAAGAAACCGAACTTGCAATTTTTTAAAAAAGAAAGCCGAGATTTCAATTATTTTCCTGCAGATGTTAGTTAATTTTCACGTGGGACCTCTTTTGTATTAGTCACACAATTAAGCCATAAGGTCAACGACAATGGTGAGTAAACCTGTTTTTCGGCAGAATGAAGGAAGAACATTAAAACTTTAAAAGCACTTTATACATGGCTGGTATATTTTACTTCCTCCCACTTTTTGCTCTCAACTGAGATTTCATTAGCGTACCCCATCCACTTTCTTGTCTCAATCCAGGGTATTTTTCCAACTGTCATCACCGTTGGCATTCCTCCATCTCCCCTACCCCCATCGTGCCATCTTCCTCCTCTCCCGACGCTGCTCAGACTTCCAAAGTTTTTCCCAGTGTGATGACTGCCATCCCCAGGCCCCTAGTGTGGCACCTGATCTTTGCCAACTCCCAGGCACTGAGCCAGGCAACCAACAGTTTTGCTTTGAAAGCATTCAGTGCAATACCATAACACCATAAGACATAGGAGCCGAAGTAGGCCATTCGGTCCATCGACTCTGCTCCGCCATTCAATGGGATCATGACTGATCTGAAGTGATAATCCCCAACTCCACTTTCCCACTTTATCCCCATAACCCTCGATTCCCTCACTGATTAAATCTGTCTCTCAGCCTTGAACATACTTAACGACCCAGCCTCTACAGCTCTCTGGGGTAAACAATTCCACAGATTCACTCCCCTCTGAGAGAAGAAATTCCTCCTCATCTCTGTCTGAAATGGGCGATCCCCTTACTCTGAGATGATGCCCTCTGGTCCTGGACTCTCCCACAGGGGAAACAATCTCTCAGCATCGACCCTGTCAAACCCCCTGAGAATCCGATATGTCTCAATAAGGTTGCCTCTCATTCTTCTAAACTCCAATGAGTACAGGCCCAACCTACTCAACCTCTCCTCAGAAGAAAATCCCTCCACACCCGGGATCAACCTAGTGAACCTTCTCTGGACTGCTCCCAAACTAAACTAGAAACCTCGCCAAATACTCGTGAGAGACACTAGTTTGAAGGGGGTGGGGGGTTCGGAGGGAAGCGCTCCCAAGCTCTTCTACTGCCATGCCCAAGGGTAGCTGGAAGCAAGTGGAGGATTTTCAACTGCGAGGATTGTGGTAAATAGGAGGCTACGGCTGGATCGCAATCCCGGAGGGATGGGAGAAAGGAGAGGCTAAGAGAGGGGGAGAGCAAAAAAAAGTGCGAGAGAGAGCATGAGAGAGAGAGAGCGAGAGCGAGTGAGAAAATAAAATGTAATTACTTGCTGTTATGTGTTAATTAATGTGTTGAGACATTCCAATTAGTTGTCTCACTGATGTTAAGTATCCAATAATTGACATTGATTATGTAAAGGGGCTTCAGATGGCCTTTGTGTCAGGTGATGTGAAGATAGAGTTTTGTGCAGAGTCTGTTAAAGTGAAATAAAGGTGTTTGTAAAAAGGAGCAGTACCTTTGACTCTATACAACAGCAGTCAAACGTATAACATTATGACGAGGAAAGCACCGGGGAGATGGACTTTGGACAACCAGCAATACCACCTCAGGCTGGCCTAACCAAAAGGCAAGCCCAATGGAAGGTACTCAAAACTTACATTTTAAAGTGATGCCGACACGTGACAAAACCGTGACCCAAGTGAAAGCTTCTGAGACACTAGACTTAGGAACATACTGATGCTAAAAATGGATTGAAGTCAGTAATTTTGTTGAATAAAGAAACAATGGGGGGGGGGGCATTCTCTGGCCATTCGCGCCAGCGGAATCTTTCAGTCCCGCTGACGGCAAAGCCCCGCCGTGGGTGGATTCAATGGGAAATTCCATTGACAGACAATGGTGGACTGCCTCCCACCACTGAGAAACACTGCGTGGGTGCGCCCGGAACGTGCCCCCCACCAATATTTCTTATAGTTGTCTTGTTCTGTTGCAGCTCGATGAATCTACTTTAGTGTTGTCAGGGTTCAGTATAGTTGTACTTTGATCATTTCCTTCAAGTGACTTTAGCTACTTTCTTGAAGGCACTGGTGGATCCGGGCACCTGCCACCTTGGCATATCTTGCTTGAGTGGCACTGAGGTATAAGCGAGTCCAGAATAAAGCTCAGTTGAACCTGGGACCTTCTGGTATGTTTAGCACAGTGACTCATTTCCTCGACCAACTGAGTCATCAAGGAAGCTTCGGGAGTGAATACTTCCAGCAATTTAAATATAATGTTGCGTCATATCCATGCAGAACGCCTGAATAAAAATATCATCCTGTATAAAAAAAGTAAAACATCCAACTTCCAATTATTTTCAACCGCTCCAGACCATTGAAAGGCTTGGATTGGCCAGTGCCAAATGGAAAAGTAAACATTCCTCAGCATCTTGATGAGTCCAGATTTCCCTCAAAACCCACAATTTCCTGCATTAGACAAAGGTTTCATTCTCGGATGAAGAGGGAAAAGGAATAGATTGGGGCAGCAATGAACAATTCTTTTTCTGTAAAAAAACACAAGAATGTTGTTGCAGGTCTAAAATGAGGAAGCCTGTAAGAAGATGTTCACAAAGCATTCGATCATAGACATAAAGTGGAATGAGAGAAGTGAAATAGTTTCTCAAGGTTTAAAATCTTTAACTGTACAGGGTTGTGAGTATGTGACTGTCCTTAAATTTCTGTTCTCATACCCTCTGATTTTTCCGTTGCTTTGAGGGCCTCTTGCTTTCGTTGCAAGGTCAGTGCTGCACAATGTGATGAGGCAAAGAATAGATTGGAGCGTAAGACAGTGAGAGCATGAATTTGGAATGTTTTAAGTTCAGCAGCCTCAGTTATTTGTCCTCAAGTTTATCAAGTGTTGTTCACTTTGACTCCTCTTTTGAATATGTCAAATATTTCAGTAGTTGAGTCATTCACATGGGCGGCACAGCAGCACAGTGGTTAGCACTGTTTCTTCACAGCACCAGGGTCCCAGGCTTAATTCCCTGCTTGGGTCACTGTCTGTGCAGAGTTTGCACGTTTTCCCCGTGTCTGCGTGGGTTTCCTCCGGGTGCTCCTGTTCCCTCCCACATCTGTGGCAGGTGGTGAGGGAAAAATCTACTTGACCGCATCCTCATCAATTTACCAGTTGCAGATGCAACGAGGCTATGGACCCTGACAACATTCCAGCAATAGTACTGAAGACTTGTGTTCCAGAACTAGATGCACTCTTAGGCAAGCTGTTCCAGTACAGCTACAACACTGGCATCTACCCTCAATATGAAAACCCCCCAGGTATATCCTGTCCACAAAAAGCAAGCCAAATTCAACCCAGTCAATTACCGCCCCATCATGCTGCTCTCAATCATCAGCAAAGTGATGGAAGGGATCATCATCAACAGTGCTGTCAAGCAGCACTTACACAGCAATAACCTGCTGACTGACACTCAGTTTGGGTTCCGCCAGGGTCACTCAGCTCCTGACCTCATTACAGCCTGGGGTCAAACATGGACAAAAGAGCTGAATACCAGAGGTGAGGTGAGAGTGACTGCCCTTGACATCAAGGCAGCATTTGACCGAGTATTACGATAAGGAGTCCCAGCTAAACTGGAGTCAATGGGAATCAGGGGGGAAAACTCTCCGCTGGTTGGGAGTCATATGTCGCACAAAGGTTGTGGTGGTTGGAGGTTAATCACCTCAGTCCCAGGACATCATAGCAGGAGTTCCTCAGGGCAGTGTCCGAGGCCCAAACATCTTAGCTGCTTCATTACAGTGGCAAGGTGGTTAACACTGCTGCCTCACAGTGCCAGCGTCCCAGGTTCAATTCCGACCATGATTGACTGTGTGTGTGGAGTTTGCACATTCTCCCCGTGCCTGCGTGGGTTTCCTCCGGGTGCTCCGGTTTCCTCCCACTGTACAATGATGTGCAGGTTAGGTGGATTGGCCATGCTAAAATTGTCCCTTAGTGTCCAGGGATGGACGGGGTTACCGGGATAGGGTAGGGGAGTGGGCCAAGATGGGATGCTCTTTCGGGGGGTCAGTGCAGACCCGATGGGCTGAATGGTCTCCTTATGCACTGCAGGGATTCTATTCTATGATTAGACCTTTCCTCCATCATAAGGTCAGAAATGGGGGTTGCTCGTAGATGATTGCACAATGTTCAGCACCAACCGTGACTCCTCAGATCGGCTTGGGCCGATAAGTGACGAGTAACATTTGCACCTCTTAAGTGCCAGTCAGTGACCATCTCCAACAACAGAGATTCCAACCATCTCTCCTGAACATTCAATGGCATTGCCATCGCAGAATCCCCCACTATCAACATCCTGGGGGTTACCATTGATCAGAAACTGAACTGTACCCAGCCATATAAATACTGTGGCTACAAGAACTCACCTCCTGACCGCCGCCCCCCCCCCCCCCCCCCCCCGCCTCCCCCTCAAAGCCTGTCCACCATCTACAAGGCACAAGTCAGGAGTGTGATGGAATACTCTCCACTAGCCTGGATGAGTGCAGCTCCTACAACACTCAAGAAGCTCGACACCATCCAGGACAAAGCAGTCCTGCTTGATTGGCACCCCATCCATAAACACTCACTCCCTCCACCACCGATGAACAGTAGCAGCCGTGTGTACCGTCTACAAGATGCACTGCAGCAACTCACCAAGGTTCCTTAGGTAGCACCTTCTAAACCCACAACTTCTACCATCTAGAAAGACAAGAGCAGCAGATACCTGGAAATCCCACCACCTGGAGGTTCTCCTTCCAGTCACTCACCATCCTGACTGGGAAATATATCGGCCGTTCCTTCACTGTCCCTGGGTCACAATCCTGGAACTCCCTCCCTAACAGCACTGTGGGTGTACCTACACCACATGGACCGCAGCGGTTCAAGAAGGCAGCTCACCACCAACTTCTCAAGGGGCAATTAGGGATGGGCAACGCCACAACCCCTGAAATATTTCTAAAATCTTCTGAGCTGCCATTTTTTTAAAGTGGTGTTCCAACAATCTCAAAAGCCCATCATTTTAGTTACCTTACCTTCAAAGCAATAATCTTCCCAGAACTAAACATTGGGCACGATCTACCGGCCACGTGCGCCGGCTGGAAGCGCAACATGGCTGGTAGATGTCGGGAGAAGCCTCCAACGGGTCTCCCGGCAGCCACGACGCCTCGCGGGATACCCAAGTCCCACAAGACAGCGCAACCAGAAACCCACCCACAATGGGCGGGACCAGGCTTTGTGCACTTAATTCGGTTTAAAACCTACTTGGGCATGCTTACCCGTGATCTACCAGTCTCCCCAGGGAGGCCTCAGCCGGGCACCATTCAGTACTGGTCCACATGAATGACACCCAGGAGTCTCCCAAGCCATCGGAGGCCCCTGGGTGGTCAGGGACAGGGCAGGGCAGACCCCTGGCCCTCCCCCTGAAAGGTGGGCACCTTGGAACTGCTGGCTGGCACCTTGGCACTGTCACCCTACCAGGGTGCCAATGCAAACTTGCCTGGGTGCCAGGGTTGGTCCTCGAGGGGGCTAGGCCCATGAAAGAGGGTGAGGGGGGGTGAGGGTGAGGGGGGGGGGGGATGCAGGGCAGGTGAGAAGGGGTCTCTGGGGGAGGTGACGGGTGGGGGCCTGTAAGGGGGTGTGGAGGCCTGAAGAGGGGAGTCCCCAGGGACCACACAGCCGGGGAGGGGGGGGGGGGGTGGGTCCATTTGTGCAGGGGTGACATTTCCCTGGGGTAGGGGGTGTGGGGGACCCACCAGTTCACTTAGAGATTGGGGCACCCTTTAAATTGCCGGCCCAACTTCGGAGTGCAGCTTCCCAGTGATAAAAATAATTCTAAGCGGGGGCTAAAGCGGTGAGAAATTCCCCAGGGCCCGAAACGTGACTGTGGGCAGGATTTGCCGGCTGTTCACACCGGGAGAAATTCCGATCCCACGCCAGCGCATAGGTTTACCAGGAGGAGGGTTGCTGTCAATGGGAAACCCTGTTGACAACGGCGGGATGGTAGATCCCACTGGCAGGCTGTCTCCCCTGCCAAAAATAACGCCGCGGGTTGGATGGTAAATCCCACCCTAAATGTCGTTAGATAGCAGCGAGGATCTCCCAGCAAAACCTTCACAAATGGCACTCAGAAACCTTTCTGTTAGATCGTGACCATGACCTCTGAACTGTTAACATGAACCATGAACTAGACATTCAAAACTAGTCAAACATCAAAAGTCTTTTTAAAAATAAAAGTCAATTTTTCCTCCACATAGACCTGTGTCTTGTGAACACGGCTACATTCAAAATTTTATGAAGTTCACCGGCATCAAAGCAAACAGCAGAATTTGAGGCTTAATCCTAATTCCTTCCTTGCCTCTGCCCCACCCCAGTTCATGTGGAGCACAAAAAGCGAAAGTCACTTGGCTATGGTGGCAATTTTCAATTCTCCACTCAGAAGCAACAATTATGACTATTCTTGCCCACTCACATGACTCCAGCAATATTACTCATCAAGTCACAAAACAATTACAAGATACATCTATTTTTAAACTTCCTTCCTTAACCAAAAGTCAGAACAAAGGCTCGAGTCTGCATCTGGACAGGCAGATAAATCAGTTGACATTAGATAAATGGGTCTCCATCCAAGTGTACTTTCGGATGCCTTGAGAAATAGGATTCCTTTAGTTGGCGTCAATAGATATTCCAAACTTCAGTTCTGTGCAGGAAAGTTTGCAATTTTGAACGTAGAATATTTGTTCCTTTTACCCTTACCAGCCACGCAAATCACCACTTTATATATTTTTTAATGATCTTTTCCCAGAGAAGACCTTTCGCCCTGAGGAATGGAAGATCCTTCCACAGCTTACAGCTGCTGTGATGTGCCGTGGCTTAAATAGAGTCACAGACTCATAGAGTTTACAGTGCAGAAGGAGGCCATTCGGCCCATCGAGTCGCACCGGCCCTTGGAAAGAGCACCCCACTTAAGCCCACACCTCCACCCTATCCCGTAACCCAGTAACCCCACCTCACCTTTTTGGACACTAAGGGACAATTTATCATGGCCAATCCACCTAACCTGCACATTTTTGGACTGTGGGAGGAAACCGGGGCACCCGGAGGAAACCCACGCAGGCACGGGAAGAGCATGCAGACTCTGCACAGACAGTCACCCAAGCTGGGAATTAAACCTGGGACCCTGGAGCTGTGAAGCAACTGTACTAACCACCGTGCTACCGTGCTGCCCACAGTGACTCGGAGCCGGAGTAGGCCATTCGGCCCTTCGAGCCTGCTCCAACGTTCAATACCCTCAATCGCAACACTATACTCCCATGCTCTCTCCATACCCCTTGACACCTTTAGAGTCTGAAAATCTATTTCCTTCTTTCTTTTAATATAAATTTAGAGCAGCCAATTCATTTTTCCAATTAAGGGGCACTTTAGCGTGTCCAATCCACCTACCCTGCACATCTTTGTGTTGTGGGGGCGAAACCCACGCAGACACGGGGAGAATGTGCAAACTCCACACGGACAGTGACCCAGAGCCGAGATCAAACCTGGAGCCTCGGTGCCGTGAGGCAACAGTGCTAACCACTGCGCCACTGTGCTGCCCTAGCAATTTCCTTCTTAACTATAGTCAGTTTGGCCTGTGCAGCCTTCTGGAGTAGAGAATTCCACATCTGAGTCCTAAATGGCCGACCCCATATCTTGAGACTGTGACCCCTTGTTTCAGATCCATCAGTCAGAGGAAACAACAGGCGGGATCTTACGGCTGTTAACGTCGGCGGGATCTTCCAGTTCACTTCGGCGCTCCATTCTCCACATCGGGATTCCCGATCGCAGCGCGGAGAACCGAGAATCCTGCCCTCTCTTCTCTGTCTGCTAACAAATTCGCAATCCATGTCAATATATTACCCAAATCCATGTGCTTTACTTTGCACACTAACCTCTTATTTGGGAGCTTTCTGAAAATCTAAATACACCATATCCACTGGTTCACCCTGATCTATCCTACTGGTTACCGCCTCATAAACCTCTAGTAGGTTTGTCAAACATAATTTCATAAATCCATGTTGACTTTTGTCTAATTCCGTTGATATTTTCTAAGTGTCCTGTTATTATATCCTTTAGAATAGACTTTAGCATTTTCTCAACCACTGATCTACTAACCAGTCCGTAATTCCCTATTTTCTCACTCCATCCTTTTTTCAACAGTGGGATAATATCTTCCACTCTCCAACCTGCCGGGACTCTATGTCAACCAGCACATCCACTATTTCCATGGCCACCTCCTTTAGTACCCTGGGATGTAGATTATCAGGCCCTGGAGATTTATCGGCTTTCAGCCCCATTATTTTCTCCAGCACAATGTTTTTAGCAATACTAATTTCCTTCAATTCCTCCTTCTCACTGGACCCTTCATTCCTTCGCATTTCTGGGAAGTTATTTGTGTATTCCTCCATGAAGACAGAACTGAAGGGGTGGCACAGTGGTTAGCACTGCTGCCTCACAGCTCCAGGGTCTCGGGTTCAATTCAGAGCTCTGTAGAAGTCATACGGAGTCGAAACGTCAGCTTTCGATCCAAGGGAGCAAAGGGTTTCAACTAATAGTTACAACATTGGCGAGCTTGCTGCAAAAAAGAAAAAAAAAATCCCGCCCTTGCAATCATTGTAGTTTTCGCCACACATCACAGAAGCCATCGAAAGCATACCGCCTCATTTTACCAATCAATTCAGTAAATTAAATAAGGGACTGTACAGACATTGTAAATTGCTTCTTTTTGTGCATTTGCACATGCCAACGTACTTTGATCAAAGTATAAAATCTGAGCAAACAAGTTCCATATTTGTCGAGATGCAACTGAGCGGCTTGCAATTAAGGACCAGATGTTAGTTCATTACAGACGCACAGTGCAAGTAATTACAGTGGGGGTTCAAAGGTTCCACATACCGAGTGAAATGCGCAGGGCAGATTCTAAAAAGAATGCTCATCATTCAGGCTGTTATTAAAGAGGTGCGATCCAATTAAAAAAAAATGCTCGAAAACATTTATCACATTGAACACAGCTGAAAAATGTTATAGAATGTACTACTGTAGAATCATACAGCCTACAGTGCAGAAGGAGGCCATTCAGCCCATCGGGTCCGCACCGGCCCTTGGAAAGAGCACCCTATCCAAGCCCACACCTCCGCCCTATCCCCGCAACCCCACCTAACCTTTTTGGACACTAAGGGCAATTTAGCACGGCCAATCCACCCAACTTGCACATCTTTGGACTGTGGGAGGAAACCGCAGCATCCGGAGGAAACCCACGCAGATACGGGGAAAACGTGCAGACTCCACGCAGACAGTCACCCAAGCCGGGAATCGCACCTGGGAGCCTGGAGCTGTCAAGCAACTGTGCTAACCATTGTACTACCGTGCCGCCCACATTGTATTGGAGACAATTTACTGGCCAGTGTCTGCGTGGGTCTCACCCCCACAACCCAAAAAGATGTGCAGGGTAGATGGATTGGCCACGCTAAAATTGTACCCTTAATTGGAAAAAAAAAGAATTTGGGTACTCTAAATTTTAAAAAGACAATTACCGGGTAAAATCCAGCATGCAGAGGTGAAATTTCAGAGAGCTATTTCGGAAATTTGTGACTTTGAACCAATGATACATTTCTCTGATCTGGGAGCAATACAGAAACACTGGTCTGCATACTCCTCTCTTTGTGTCGGGACAATGCCCAACAAGTATTAGGCGTGCATCCTCTGGGACTGGGATGTTAGTCATGGTTATTGCAGCCTCATGTCTCTGCACAGAGATAACACCAAGTTTGCTTTGTCTTTCCAAAATCAGCATTGAGCATTCTCGACTCAGGATATGTAGCTGTCTGGAGAAGGGTAAATTGAGACCGAGGTGCAGCACCCCCTCCAGGGAGAAGATGCCTGCTTGTATTATTGTGTCAATGTGCCCTGCCACCATCCCCAATCAGGAGCAGTGCAATCCTTCAGGTCCAGTTGGCTAGAAATGGTAACACTCTTCGTGTTCAACAATCCACCTTTGAATCTGGTCACACGATGGGAATTGTCACAGCAGTGACTGAACACCACAAATTTGCATTTATGTAGCTATCTTTAATGTAAAAGAACAGCTCAAGGTGGGTCACAGGAGTGTTAGCAAACAAAGTTTGACACTAAGCCACATAAAGAAATATTAGAGGAAACTGATCAAAGGTTTGGTCAAATCGTAGGTTTGAAGATAAAGGTAAAGTCGCCATAGACCCAGATGACCATGGGCTGCTTTTCCCTTTGAGCTGGCTGGTGGTGATTTAACCCGAAGGTCACCACACATCAGGCGAGGGGCAAGGTTAGAATCCCCAATTATTTTTTTCAGATTAAAGGAAAATTTAGCGTGGCCAATCCACCTAACCTGCACATCTTTGGGTTTTGGGGGTGAGACCCACGCAGACATGGGGGGAACGTGCAAACTCCACACAGAGTGGCCCAGAGTCGGGATCGAACCTGGGACCTCAGCGCTGTAGGCAGTAGTGCTAACCACTGCGCCACCGTGCCACCCTTAATCGAAGGGCAAGGTTGAGAAGGCGGGGCCTTCATGGAGCATTTTAAAGGAGGAGAGAGGGTGAAGAGGTTTAGGGAAGGAATTACAGAGCTGAGGGTGGAAGCAGCTGAAGACACGGCCACCGATGAATATCGAGGATGCTCAGGAGGCCAGGATTGGCGGAGCTCTTCGGAGTAACTGTATGGCTGCAGGAGATTACATTGCGCAGTTCTGATGGCTCGGTTGGTAAGTATGCAATCAACACTTCTGGAACTATCTTGGGAAGGTACTGGCTTCAGGAGAGGAGAAATACAGAGGAGGGGGGAAAATTCCAGGACTAATAGCTTTGTTTTTCATTTATAATCTGCCATATAAGGGTTGGCAAGATTCACTGAAAATAAATTAAAGTTCTCATGGGTGATATCAATGTTGAAATAAATTGGGAATTTTCGAATTTCTTCCTATGTAAGAAAAAAATCTGACTTGTCAGATGCATGAATATATCCTTCTCTCTTCCAATGCTTAATGTTGTCAGTTTAATGCCTTCTGAAGATAATCTCCCCTCTCAACTATTCAGCCGGACGGGTGAAATGGTAGCACAGTGGTTGGCACTGCTGCTTCACAACTCCAGGGTCCCAGGTTCGATTCCCAGCTTGGGTGACTGTCTGTGCGGAGTCTGCACATTCTCCCCGTGTCTGCGTGGGTTTCCTCCAGGTGCTCCGGTTTCCGCCCACAGTCCAAAGATGTGCAGGTCAGGTGGATTGGCCGTGCTAAATTGCCCTTCGTGTCCAAAAATGTTAGGTGGGGTTACGGGAATAAGGTGCGCTTAAGTAGGGTGCTCTTTCCAAGGGGCGCTGCAGACTTGATGGGCCGAATGGCCTCCATCTGCGCTGTAAATTCTATGATCCATGAAATCATTCAATATTGCACCTTGAAAATTGATTTGAACAACTGGCAATTTTGATGGATGTTCAAATGGAATGCATCTATTGCAGAAAGGAGGGGTGGAAATATATGATTCAGTCGGATGACTGCACCATATTAAAAAAAGGCCTGAATGGCACACACCCAGTCCCTGGGAGAAACACTTCTTCGTTTAAAGCATTGTGTGCTGTGCTCCTTGCAGTCTTGTAATTTGCAGTCCACATTCCACTCCTATTACCCATCTCAGACAAATGCCAATATAAACCAACAGGGTGGATTCAGCCTGTCAGAGAATGCCCTTCCGATTTCCAGTACATTACTTGCACTTCCCGCAAGTAAAAAAAAAGCAAGTGACAAGTAAAATCTAAAACGTCTGCCCCATTTCAAATGCTTCAGATTCAGGGACAGTAAAGCAAAACATGCAAGATATTTTCGGCTTTATTAATTTATTATTTTGCTTGGCATGCTACTTAGTGTCGAGGAGACTTGCTTTTATGGATGAACAGTCCAAAACTGGAACATAACCCACAAGAGTCACAGGAGCCCCTTGTGAAACATGCTTACCATCTTCACCTCAGAACGAACAGTGACCTTTTCCCATTTATTTTAAGATTATGGACTTGGGATTAACAAAGTTTGTTCAGCTGTATACTTCCAAACTAAAGCACAACAAGATAAAAGAGATCTGTCTGTCAGCTACAGTTATGTACTGCACTGCAAAACATTAATATTTACATACTAAAACTCCCCATCTCCAATGTTCTACCCTCTTTTCATGAAGGTGACCGCTCTTGCTGGGCAGAGGAACTTCACCAGTTCTCGACACTTGGTTGCATATAGGGCGCTACGTAAATTCAAAGAGTTTGTTGGGCAGATGAAACATTGCAGGCTACAGGTATAAAAGTGTTGAAGTGATGGAGAGAGGGGCTGAATGCCACTTCTGAAAAGCCCACATCAACCACTGTTGCAGGGTTATAATTTTACAATGTTGACAGTTCTCCAGTACACAAACATCTATTCTTCACAGATTGAGTTGGAGCGAGAGAAAAAAACTGTCAAAAGGCAACCGCCAAAGCCCAGTCCTGCTCTTACCTAACATTCACCCGCCCTGCTGCACACTTTCCAGCAATAACCACTAGTAAAGCTGGATTTGAGAGGCCGGGAGATAGCCTGCATTTATAGTGCCCTCTCTGAGATTAGCTGACTAAACAGTGTCAGGGCATTATAACTTGCACATTCTGGCTTCCATGGCTCAAGACACCAATTTACTTAATTGAGCATTGAGAATGTAGGTGAAAGGAGATGTTTTATTATTTTAAAATTTAATAAAAGGCCCATATGAGTTTCCTGGCTAGGGCGGTTTACCGAAGTAACATCAACTCCAATGTTAAGCGAACACTTCCTGCTGTCTTCCACAAGGTAACTGAACAGCTTAATACTCAGTTCAAAACATGATTTTTCTGCTATTATAGCGCTTCCTCACTGCACTGTGGTGCCAGTTAATCTTCCACCTTATGCCTTGGAAACTCACTGGTCACTAATAAACATTTAAGGCCAGGATTCTCCCTTCCGGGGACTAAGTCAGCGGGAAAACCGGCACCACGACTCTGGCGTCAACGGGCCCCCAAGGTGAGGAATTCTCACCTGTCTCAGTGGCTAAGTGGACGCCAGGTCCTGGAGAATCCAGCCCTAATTGTTTATTAATTTGTGGCACAATGGTTAGCACTGCTGCCTCACAGTGCCACGGACCCGGGTTCGACTCTGGCTTTGGATGACCTTGTGGAGTTTGCCCCTTTTCCCCGTGACTGCATGTATTTCCTCCGAGTTTCCTCCCACAGTCCAAGTGTGCAGGTTACGTGGATTAGCCAAGTTAAAATTCTCCCTTCGTGTTCAACGGTTAGGTGGGGTGACAGGGGTAGGGCAGTGAATTGGACCGAGGTTGTGTGCTCTTTCGGTGGGTCGGTGCAGACCCAATGGACCGAATGGCCTCCTTCTGCACTGTTGGGATTCTATGATTAGCTTCTTTCCATCATTGAACCGATGTTGTGCAAATTAGTAGTTAGTTTTCGGGGTGGGGGGGTTGAGAAGAGATCTCATTCTGATATTTCCCTGTTGCAAATCCTGTCATGGCCTTCTCCGAGTTTCCGGCCTTAGCAGGATTTGCGCCGGATTGTTAATGGGGCTGGAAAACGTCCCCCATTGGCTCAGCTAAATGTTTTCCCTCCGATACAGGGTTGGATTTATTGTTGGTCAGAGGGATGCAGCACGTTACCAAAAATCTGCAGGAAAGTCCAGTCTTAGTCACACGGGTCAAGTCACAAATGTGGTTTTGCTGCCCCATTATCTGGTACTCTGTGTTGATCAGTATTACAGCATTATGATGCACTGTTTATATGTACTGTACGGATAGATCAACATACGCGGTAGAAGGGAATATGAATGCTCTGCCAAAAGGGTGAGGTACAAGGGGTGGGCCCATGCACGTGTCGAACATAAATATCACCATAGACGTGTTGGACTGAAAGGTCTTTTCCTGTGCTGTAGACTCAATGCATTCTTTGTACCCATATCAGAGAGAATAACAGACACCAGGCAGGCCTTTACAAGGATTGTAATGTACCCGAGGGGTTGGTTGGATAACACAAACTGTTACAGTGAAGAGAAACAACGAAAACCAGAATTGCTGGGGTTAAGAAATAAAATCAAGAAAGGATGGAAACACACACAGCTGCGGAGAGAAAGACAGGCTCACGTTTCAGGTAAAGACCCTTCCTCAGGCCTGAACATCTTCATGGGAAATAGTAGCTTATCTTTCTTCCTTCAGATGTGGCAGATCTTGTACAAACACAGAAAATGTTGGAAACATACACACGAGTGAAGATTAAGCTGTTTACACAGTCCTCTAAATCCCCGAGAGCATGACACAGTGTCTAGCAGCTGAAGTTCCCACATTACTCTCTCCCATTTGAGCTTCTTGGGCACCAAACGATGGGAAGAGAGCATATTGCTGAAAAAGACTTGGAAGTATGCGCGCACACAGAGGTTAATAGATAACTATTAGTGAGATGGACAACAGTAATTGAAGTAAGGGCTTGGATGGCATCATAAATCACAGGGAAAAAGTTTGTTATGAAGTCTTGTCTTTCACTGAGAGGGAATTTTAATATATATATATCTTTCCAGGATCCATGACACCATTACTGATGCATTCTGAAACATGTGGATAAATGACAATTATCATTCTTCAGTAAAGAGAAATCAGACAGACACAGAATTGATGCAGATGGCACACACCTTTGTGGCATGATAATCCGATAAAATTCAGCACAAAAGGCACACCTGTGAAGTGCTTTTATTAACTATGGGTAGAAGCACTCACTATCTTGAAAGTTTGCGCATAACGCGTTACCCCTGATTCTCGGAAGGAAGCCCATTGCTATTTAACTGGCAGTGGGCAAGACTTCTATCTGTTCAGATTCTCGCCCGCGATGGTGAAAAGTTTATTTCTCAACCATGAAATTTTGCCTGGGTCAGGCCGGGCGGGAATCCCATCCATGCAATTTTAAGCTCCTCCCCCCCACAACCCCCCATCAGAACCCGCCTTGCGGGGAGAGCAACATTTTGCCCTATGAATCGGGAGGTAAACGAAGATTTTCCACTATGCATAAAAACAGATATGGAGCGGGATTCTCCGGTCGCCGATGCTGAAATCGCGTTTGGCGATCGGCCGGCGAATCCCAGTTTGTGCCGAAATCGGGGGCCGCATTGTTTTTATGATGCTCCACCCCCTTGAAAACGGCATGCTCGTCGCAACGGCCTCAGGACATCAGCTGAGGCCCACCCCCGATGGGCCGAGTTCCCAACGGCGTGGAACTTATCCTTTCTTTTTCATGAACCTGGCATGGCAGCTGAGGACTGAGTCCAGCACCGCCACAGTCGGTGGGAGAGCCATTCCGCAGGCAGGAGGGGCTTTGCCGGGAGCTGGGGGCACTAGTGGGGGGGGGGGGGGGGGTGTCTTGGGGTGGCGAGTGGGATTACTGGGGGACACTATGTGGCAGGCGGGGTCCATGCGCAGCCGCCGCCATGTTACAGGTGCGGCTGCCGGCGTGCGCATGCACGGCCACGGACCCGGCAATTCTCCGGCCGTGTCCGCAGATAAAGCCGGGTGCTCTACGCTGCGTGGCTGCTAGACCCCCACCAGTCGGAGGATCGGCGCAGCTTTTGCGCCGTTTTGTTCTGCCGTAAAACGCCACTGTTCACATGCCGCCGTCAACACTTGGGTCTTCAAATCGGAGAATCCAACCCATGAAATCCGAATGCTGGTGGGACTTGGAAATAAGCTCTGAAACCACTGGCTGGTTGCTCATGGCAACAAGGGTTATTGGACAAACAGGGCCTATTCTGGTACTGAAATAAAAACAGAAAATGCCAGAAAAACTCAGCTGGTCTGGAAGCACCTGTGGAGAGAGAAACAGGGTTAATGGGTGGAATTCTCCGATTCTGGGATGAAGTTCCATGGTGGAGGCGGGAATGTGAAGTGCTTCCTGATGCAGAGACCGGTGAGATAATACGTTATTACTTATTGTATCTAAGCGCTATATTGAAAACGCACCCATCATTGACTGTGCCACTCATGAAGAAAGAAGATGGATGAAAATGAAGATGGAAAAGGAAGATGGAATACTCAGAGGTTACCAGGGCACGGAATCTGGAAGGTCTGCCTGCAGATGCTCCGCCCCCATTTAATGCTGTGGTGTTCCGGGGCCCAGAGTTGCAGGTGGCTTGCATTCTACACTCTGGAGGCAGCCCCAGACGTTGTACGAGTGATACCCAACGTCTGCATCCGCTGGCATGCTTTCCCGCTGGTTTTGTGGAGAATCAGGTGTGGGTGGGCCTTCATTTGTCCACGCTGGCCTTCGATGAGCTTTCCGACTCACCATGGCGGGCACCAACGGAAAATCTAGTGGGAAATTCACACAGGCCTGAAACCGATTTCTGGGCGTCCCACCATAATCTCCCACCCCCCAGACCCGCCATTACACCCGCCAGCAAGGTCTTGGGAGAAAATCCGCCTAACATTGAGCGTCCAATACGACTTGGAAATGAAGAGAGGTGGAACGATGATGGGTTTTATGCTGTTCAAAAAGGCAGGTGAAGCAAAAGAGGTCAGGGCTAGGCACATGCCTTAGTACTTATAGATGGATCTTTAATACTGGACACATGCAAGTTGTGGTAATTCCTGATCGAAATTAGTTCTAATTTTACTGCTCTTCAATAATGAGCACAAATACGGGGCTGACCATGGTAACAGGAGCACAAGCAAGATTCTACTTGAGTATGCTACAGGCCTAATTTCCCATTCGATTTTCTTGCCTGCTTTCCTGGAAATACAGATTTGCACAATGGGCAGGATTCGCCGTCCGTGCACAGCAGCGGGATTCTCCCATCTGGATTTGGCTGAGCGCCAAATTCTCCGTCCTCGCTGCCAGTGGGAGCGGGCCGGACCCGTATCAGAGAACCCCGGCCAATTGTTTCAAAGAGAGTGACAACCCACGAGTACCTCAGCCCCGGGGGTCACTTTCAAATATGCAAGCCCAGAGGTGGAAATAAATCGCACAGTGGGGGCAGCAAAGTAGAGATTGATCACAGCCTTGCTTAATTTCCATCCATGTGTACTTTCTAGCAGAGGTCCCAGTACAACAAATTGGGTAAAATTCCTGATTCGCCACTTCTTAGCCCAGGGACATCGAAAGCCATCTGAGGGGCCCCAATTGCTGCAATGTTTGAGATGAGCTCACTCAGCTAGACTGGGGAGCAATGTGGGAATCTTTTGATCTGGGAGATTTTGGACTACATAAAGGAGTTTTACCAGTACAGTAGCACATTAAAATAATGGAATTGCTCCTGCTTTATTAAAAAAATGTTTCATAGTACACTCCATATTCAAGGACCTGTTATTTATGATTTTTTATTCCTCTTGGAAATATATATTTTCTACATCTGAAATACAATTCCCCAAGGAGAAGATGTGGCAGAGTGGTTCAGGAAGAAGATTCCAGCAAGTGGGAAACAGGCAGCTGCCAATAGTAGGGCAAGGGGAGGAGGAAGCAGCAGCAGAGGCCAGAGTCAATGGAACAGAGATAGGAGGAAGAACCACAGAATCCCAACAGTGCAGGAGGCCATTCGGCCCATCAAATCCACACCGACCCTCTGAAAGAGCACCGTACTTAGACCCATTCCCCTGCCCTATCCCTGTAACCCAATCTAACCCCTGGACACTAAAGGGCAATTTAGCACAGCCAATCCACCTAACCTGCACATCTTTGGACATTAAGGGACAATTTAGCACGGCCAATCCACCTATCCTGCACATCTTTGGACATTAAGGGACAATTTAACATGGCCAATCCACCTAACCTGCACATCTTTGGACATTAAGGGACAATTTAACATGGTCAATCCACCTAACCTGCACATCTTGAACACTAAGGGGCAATTGATCATGGCCAATCCACCTAACTTGTACACCCCTTGACACTAAGGGGCAATTTAGTGTGGCCAATCCACTTACCCTGCACATCTTTGGGTTGTGGGGGTGAGACCCACGCAGACACGGACAGAACGTGCAAACTCCACACAGACATTCACCCAAGGTCAGAATTAAACCCGGGTCCCTGGCGCTGTGAGACAACTGTGCTAACCACTGTGCTGCCCAAGAGATGCAGGGGTGGAGGAGGGTACAGAAATAAGAGGGGAGCCAGGCCAAGAACGGTGACTATTCTAACGCGGGAATGTGGAAGAGCGGCAATGGTGGACGGGTTGAGGATGGGAGACTGGCCAGGAGAGCACCGAATTAATCAAAGCTGTGAACGAGTGGATCATCCACAGTTTGCATTTTAACATTTCAGCTGATTTTTTGAAAAAAAAAAGGTTTTCTTTGAAAATATGCTGGGTGTTTGTTGTTAAAAGGAAAGGGTTAAAAACTGTTGGCACGTTGCTGGAGAATTTCTCTCTTGCCAAATCTCAGAGTCTCGGCCCCTCACAGCTGCCGGCCACTGTAGCTTAAGACATTGTAAACCTCACTCTAGTAAAGCACAACTGTAAGATTTTATTAGTGGGAAGCTGGAAAAAATGACGAGGGTTGATCTGGATCAGTCCAAGGGTGGGACCAGTAATAAAAAAAAAGGTTCTGAACTGGAATATCAAAAACAAACAGCACTCATGAGCACAGGGGAAAACCAAGCCAGACGTGGGAACTTAAAAAGGCAAGCGGCTGTTTGTAGCACCGAATGGGCCTCGCAGTTTTCCAAAAGCATGCACATGATTTCTGTGAGGGAACAGATGGAAAAAATAAGTTTCTGTAAAAGACAGTTGGGTGCCAAATACTTCCCACCAAGATAATCTTGCAATATACACGAGAGAATAAATGGGACATTTTATAGAAAGAGAAAAGAAAAAAAAATGATAACTATTATGAGCCCTGCTGTTAAAAGTTTGACTTTACTGTGGGTCGCAGGGTGTGGTGCACCAAATGTGGATACAATGCTCCCGCTTGCTCACAGATCACCAGTTTAGCGTTAGAAACGAGATGAAGAGATGACCTCACACATCTTGCGCAGTACCTCAACGACGCGATAATTGCAACGGATACCCATCTTTAAAACCCTGCAGTCAAAGTGCATAAGCAATCTCGGCAGTTGACTCAATCCCGCAAATCCATTTTTCCCTGCAATCTCAGCTGCGGTTATCCACCTGTACGATCTTCCTTTCTGCGTGATCCCAGGCCAAGTGGGTTACTCAGCCGTGCGAGTCATCGACACAGAGCCCAATCCTGTGCTCAACTCACAAAAAATACAGAAAATACAGTGCCCGCCGAGTCTGCACCAACACGTGCAAAACATTTGACTTGCCGACCTAATCCCATTTCCCAGCACTTGTTTAATTCATTTTGTTTGTTCATGGGACGTGGGCGCCGCAGGCTGCGCCAGCATTTACTGCCCATCCATAATTACCCTTGAAGGGGCAGTTTAAGAATCAACCACATTGCTGTGAATCTGGAGTCACATGTAGGCCAGACCAGATAAGGACGGCAGATTTCCTTCCCTAAAGGACATTAGTGAACCAGATGCGTTTTTACTACAATCAACATGGTCATCATTAGACTTTCAATTCCAGATTTTTAGTGAATTCAAATTTCATCATCTACAGTGGTGGGATTTGGTTTACTTGAACAAGTGACAATACCACTACGCCACTGCCTCCCCACAGCCTTGAATGTTATGACGTGCCAAGTGCTCATCCAAGTACTTTTTAAAGGATGTGAGGCATTCCATCTCTCCTATCCTCCCAAGGGGTGCATTCCAGACCGTCACCACTCTCTGGGTAAAAAGGGTTTTCCTCACATCCCCCTAAACCTCCTGCCCCTCACTTTGAACTTGTGTCCCATCATAACTCACCCTTCAACTAAGGGGAACAGCTCCTCTCTATCCACCCTGTCCATGCCTCTCATAATCTTGTTCACCTCAATCAGGTCACCCCTCAGTCTTCTCTGCTCCAGCGAAAACAACGCAAGCCTATCCAACCTGTCTTCATAACTTAAATCTTCCATCCCAGGCAACATCCTGGTGAATCGCCTCTGCACCCCCTCCAGCGCAATCACATCCTTCCTATAATGTGGTGACCAGAATTGTACACAGTACTCCAGCTGTGGCCTCACAAATGTTCTATACAACTCCAACATGACCTCCCTGCTTTTGTAAATGTTGTATGTGTGGCAATAAGCTTGCCCTGGCCCATGGGTGTGAGGCCTTTGCCATTTAAACTCCCAGGGCTCATTTCAAGATACTAGGCCCGACTCCCACTTGAACCTAGCATTAATGACATCAGGCCAGATGGCATGGGTTGAGTGAACACCATAAGAGGATGTGGCCGCACATGTTCGGAAATGGTCCCCAGCATTCAGCTAAGTGGCGAAGCACTCAGCAAGGGTGGGAAGGCCAGGGGCCAAGGTTTTCGTGTGTGGCGCCTGCAAGGAAAAATTTTAAAAATTAAAACAAAACAACTTTTTCTACCCTATTCTGCTGTTCCTTTGGGCTCAGTGTTACATAGATACATAGAAGATAGGAGCTGGAGGAGGCCTTTTGGCCCTTCGAACCTGGTCCACCATTCATCACGATCATGACTGATCATCCAATTCAATAGCCTAATCCTGCTTTCTCCCCTTAGCCTTTGATCCCATTCTCCCCAAGTGCTATATCCAGCCACCTCTTTAATATATTCAAAGTTTTAGCATCAACTATTTCCTGTGGTAATGAATTCCACAGGCTCACCACTCTTTGTGTGAAGAAATGTCTCCTTATCTCTGTCCGAAATGGTTTACCCTGAATCCTCAGACTGTGACCCCTGGTTCTGGACACACCTATCATTGATAACATCTTCCCTGCATCTACCCTGTCTAGTCCTGTTAGAATTTTATAAATCTCTACGAGATCCCCCCTCATTCTTCTGAACTCCAGCGAGAACAATCCCAACCTAGTCAATCTCTCCTCAAATGACAGTCCCACCATCTCTGGAATCAGTCTGGTAAACCTTCGCTGCACTCCCTCGAGAGCAAGAACATCCTTCCTCGGAGAAGGAGACCAAAACTGCCCACAATACTCCAGGCGTGGCCTCACCAAGGCCCTGTACAATTGCAGCAACACATCCCTGCTTCTATACTCGGAACCTCTCGCAATGAAGGCCAACATACCATTAGCCTTCTTTACCGCCTGCTGCACCTGCATGCTTACCTTCAGCGAATGGTACACAAGGACACCCAGGTCCCGCTGCACACACCCCTCTCCCAATTTACAACCATTCAGGTAGTAATCAGCCTTCCTGTTTTTGCTTCCAAAATGAATAACCTCACACTGATCCAAATAATACTGCATCTGCCATTGGTTTGCCCACTCGCCCAACCTGCCCAGATCTTGCTGTAGGATCCCTGCATCCTCGTCACAATTCACCCTCCCACCTAATTTGGTATCATCTGCAAACTTTGAGATGCTACAGTTTGTTCCCTCATCCAAATCATTAATATACATTGTGAATAGCTGGGGTCCCAGCACCGATCCCTGTGACACCCCACTAGTTACTGCCTGCCAATTTGAAAAGGACCCATTAATCCCTTTGTTTCCTCTCTACCAACCAGTTTTCTATCCACCTCAATACATTTCCCCCAATCCCATGCGCTTTAATTTTGCCCAATAATCTCTTATGCGGGACTTTGTCAAACGCCTTCAGAAAGTCCAAATATACCACATCGACTGGCTCCCCCTTGTTAACTGTACTGGTTACCTCTTCAAAGAATTCCAACAGATTTGTCAAGCATGATTGTCCCTTCATAAATCCGTGCTGACTCTGACTGATCCTGCCACTGCTTTCTAAATGTTCCGCTGTAAAGTCCTTGATAATGGATTCAAGCATTTTCCCCACTACCGATGTTAGGCTTACTGGTCTATAATTCCCTGCTTTCTCTCTACCTCCCTTTTTGAATATCGAAGTGATGTGAGCTACCCTCCAATCTACAGGGACAGTTCCAGAGTCTATAAAATCCCGGAAGATGACCACCAATGCATCCACTATTTCCAGAGCCACCTCCTTAAGCACTCTGGGATGCAGATTCTCAGACCCTGGGGATTTATCCACCTTCAATCTCATCAGTTTTCCCAGCACCATTTCTTTACTAATGTTGATCACCCTCAGTTCTTCCCTCTCACTAAACCTTTCTGGGATCTGATTTGTGAAGACAGAACCAAAGTATGTATTCAATTGCTCAGCCATTTCTTTGCCCCTTTATTATGCATTCCCCTGTTTCTGTCTGTAGGGGGCCTACATTTCTCTTTACCGATCTCTTTCTCTACATATCTGTAGAAACTCTTAGGGCGCGATTCTCTGCTGCCCACGACGGGTCGGAGAATAGCGGGAGGGCCTTCCCGACATTTTTCCCCACCTCCCGCTATTCTCCCCCCCCCCCCCCCCTCCCCCACGGCCGCCCCACGACACGAATCGCTGCTCGCCGTTTTTACGGCGAACAGCGATTCTCCCCAGACGGCCGTTTTCACGAACGCAAACACACCTGCTCTCACCGTTCGTGAAAACGGCCGCAAAGTGCCGTCCCGGACAACCATGGCACCGATTGGCACGGCCGCACCACGACTGTGCCAAGGGTGACATGGGCCTGCGATCGGTGGGCACCGATCGTGGGCAGCGGGTCTGATACCCGCGCACTCTTTGTTCCTCCGCCACCCCGCAGGATCAGTCCGCGGGGCGGCTGAGGGGCATGACGGCCCTCACATGCGCGGGTTTGACACACATGCGTGATGACGTCTCCGCGCATGCGCGGGTTGGAGCCGTCCAACCCGCGCATGCGCGGCTGACGTCATCGTGCGCGTCAGCCGCCGTGACGTTTGGCGCGCGGGCTTAGCGACGGTCGCTAAGCCCGCGATGCCGTGCTTCACGGGGCCGCGCTGCTAGCCCCGCCCGGGGGGGGGGGGAGAATCGGGTCCCGGGAGGGGGCGCGGAGGCTGCCGTGAAACACGGCCAGTTTCACGGCAGCCTTTATGACTCTCCGCATTTGCGGAGACTCGCGCCCTTAGTGTCAGTCTTTATGTTCCCTGCAAGCTTCCTTTCGTACTGTACTTTCCCCTTCTTTATCAATCCCTTCGTCCTTCTTTGTTGAATTCTAAACTGCTCCCAATCCTCAGACGTATTATTTTTCTTGGCCAATCTGTATGCTTCTTCCTTGTATCGGATACTATTTCTAATTTCCTTTGTAAGCCATGGATTGGCCTTCTTACCCCCTTTGCTTTTGTGCCAGACAGGAATGAACAGTTGCTGTAGTTCCTCCATGCATTCCTTGAATGTTTGTCTATCCACTGTCATCCCTTTAAGTAACTCTCCCCAATCTATCAAGGCCAACTCACGCCTCATATCCTCATAGTTCCTTTTATTAATATTCAGCACCCTAGTCTCCGAATCAACTACTTCACTCTCCATCTTGATAGAAAATTCTATTATGTTATGGTCGCTCATCCCCAAGGAGTCTCATACAGCCAGATTGGCAATGATTCCCTTCTCATTACACAGTGCCCAGTCTAAGATGGCCTGCTCTCTAGTTGGTTCCTCCACATATTGGTCAAGAAAACCACCCTGTATGCACTCCAGGAATTCCTCCTCTACGACATTGTGGCTAATTTGATTTGCCCAATCTACGTGAAGATTAAAATCACCCATGGTGACCGATATTCCCTTATTACATGCATCACTGATTTCTTGTTTAATGCCATTCCCAACCTCACCAGTGCAGTTTGGGGGTCTATATATGACACCCACTAATGCGTTCCTAGTGAAGTTGCCACCAGACATTGTGTGCACACTGTGTAATAGTCAGCTGGGCCTGAGCTATGTCATCAGGCCTTAACTGTTTCAGCCTAGCTAGCTGCCTAACCTGCGTCCATCAAAATGGTGCTTGGCCTTCAACCCCATACACGGCCTGATATTCTGGGGCACTAATCAATGGAGATACCGAGAAAGCTCAAAATATTCGTACCCAAAAGTTCTTTTTTTTTAAAAACGTACTGACAAACTCTGAGGTGAAAATGCTTTGGACAGAATACTGGCCACACAGTGAGTGAGTCGAGGGATAACTAAACCCACTAGATTCGAACATGCACACAATATCAACTGTTGATAAATTAGCTTTTACGTGCAGTTGGGCCCAGCAAACCTTATCCCCCAAGATTAGCAGCATTTACTGTCCAAAAATACTACTTTCAAAATACTTGGCAAAAATAGGGAAAGATAGAATTATCACATTTCTTGTAATAGCTTGGAAATAAATATAGAAAAAAAAGGTTCTCATGGTGACACTCATTTTCAAATCTCAGGACCTCATCCCATTTTTAAACTCAAATGCTGCCGCTGTTCTCCAGAGACAGAAAAGATTGTGGGAGAAGAGATGTTAGGTTAGGCCACAGCTGGAGTGCTGTGTGCAGTTCTGGTCGTCTCACTGTAGGAAGGATGTGATCGTACTGGAGAGGGTGCAGAGGAGATTCACCAGCATGTTGCCTGGGCTGGAGCATCTCACCTATGAAGAGAGACTGGTTAGGCTGGGGTTGTTTTCCTTGGAGCAGAGAAGGCTGAGGGAGGACCTGATCAAGGTGGACAAAATTATGAAGGGCATAGATAGGATAGACAGGACGGTACTTTTCCCCTTAGTAGAGGTGCCAATAACCAGGGGCACAGATTTAAGGTAAGGGGCAGGAGATTTAGAGAGGATTTGAAGAAAAACCTTTTCATACAGAGGATGCTGGGAATCTGGAACTCGCTGCCTGAAAGGGTGGGAGAGGCGGGAACCCTCACAACATTTAAGAAATATTTAGATGAGCGCTTGAAGCACCCCAACACATAAGGTTACGGACCAAGTGCTAGAAAATGGCATTGGTGATTGATGGCCGGCATGGACAGGTTGGGCTGAAGGGCCTCTTTCCATGTGTACAAACGCTCTGACACGCTCTATGACTCCATGGAAACACACAGCAAGTTCTACAAAGAGAAAAGGAGTTGCACAGAATTTCGAAGAGAAATTATTTACAATAATCTTTATTATTGTCACAAGTAGGCTTACATTAACACTGCAATGAAGTTACTGTGAAAATCCCCTAGTCGCCACATTTCGGCGCCTGTTCGGGTCACAGAGGGAGAATTCAGAATGTCCAATTCACCTAACAGCACGTCTTTCGGGACTTGTGGGAGGAAACCGGAGCACCCGGAGGAAACCCACGCAGACACGGGGAGAACGTGCAGACTCCACACAGACAGTGACCCAAGCGGGAATCGAACCTGGGACCCTGGCGCTGAGAAGCAACAGTGTAACCACTGTGCTTGCCTGCCTTTCTCTGCTGATGAATGATATGCACGTTGGTTTATAAATTTCACAGGCACCTGATACTCTGCCCAAGTGGCCTTGTCAGTGACACTTGCAACGCATGAAAGAATTTAAAAAAAAGGTTGGCAAGTTGTTTGGCCATGGAGACAGACAAGGAAAGCAAAAAAAAAAGAAAGCTCAATGCTACCTTCACCCAAAACTGATGATCACACACTTTGCAGGAGACCATTAAATTAAAAGTGAATCACCCTCAATTAAATCAGCTAAAATGTGCCACGAGCACACGGATAAATCTAATTCAAAGCTGCAATCAAAGAAAATCCTCCCGAGATTATGAACCGTACAAAATTGTGTGACATTTTACATGTCCCATGAATGATTCACAAGAGGATATTAAACTGTAAGCTCTGGTATTCCCTCCTTAAACTCTCTATCCCTTTCAGACACTCCTTAAAGCTGATCTCTGGTGGCACAGTGGTTAGCACTGCTGCCTGAAAGCGCGAGGGACCCGGGTTCAATTCCGACTTTGGGTGACTGTGGAGTTTGTACTTTCTCACCGCGTCCGCGTGGGTTTCCTCCGGGTGAACGAACAAAGAACAATCCAGCACAGGAACAGGCCCTTCGGCCCCTCCAAGCCTGCGCCGATCACGTGTCTGGTGCTCCGGTTTCCTGCCACTGCCAAAAGCTGTGCAGGCATGGGGGGGGGGGGGGGGGGGGGGGGGGGGGGGGCACGGATCGAGAGGTTGGGGTGCCATTTTAAGATCGTGCCCCGTCTTGCTGAAACTCTCTACACAGGCTAAGGGTTTCGTGCAAGACAAGCTGTTTTTGATTTTTTGTGGCGGTACTACAGGTATCAACCTTGCTGATACCTACCTTTGAAGTGAAGATGTGACAAAGGAGCACGTTGAACTAAATGTCTCAATTTAAAGTTTAGTCAGCTATTTAAAAAGTTTGAGAACTTTACATCCTCCCCACTTCATGCTTGCTCTTCTTTCACACAAGGTGGACGAGGCCTACATCGATGTTTCTCAGTGTCGACTGACAGGCAACAGCTTGTGTGGTAGGGCGAGGCTCCCAAATTCTTCTTTTCCCCCGGCCCGCTCCCTGTCTCCTGCTGATGGCTGCTATGAGAGGTAAGGAATGCTCAAAGAATTGTAAGGCGCATCACAAACAATGGCTGAACTGGTGAATCAATCAAGGGGGAAATCTCTTTGGCACCATCATTCGAAAAAGCACAAGTTTCATCTCCTGGGCCTTGAAGTTCTGAAACCAGTGGAAGAAACAGCAGATGGCTCATTTTTTGATCAGCACTAATGCAGACATTTCTCAGACCAGCTGCTGTCAAGAGGCGGTGGCACATTCGAAGGCTGCAAGTAACATTTTTCTGGTTGGAGGCACTCATTACTGAAGCTGAAGTGGCTACAAATTCCTCCACATGTCACATTTCCCCAATGGGGAAATCATAATGGTTACAAGACTTTGCTCCCGAGACGAATGTAATTCATAGAGGGATTTCTAGCCAAAACTGAATATTGGCTGCTAACTCATACACTCACTAACCGAGCTATACAGTAAACTGAATGATTATAACAAGCTGAATACCCCCTCAAACACAATAGCACCGACAAACATGCCTGTAATAAGCTGCATTACTTCACATGTATGTATTTGATATTTTAATAGTGATTTGAGGCCTTGGTCTTCATTTTTTCTAAACTATGAGGAGAAAGGGCAGGGGTGCAGCACATTGAAAATTGGTAATTTTTTTCATATGCATCCCATAAAAGTTTGATCCAAACATTTAAATTTCTTGGCAAACTACTTGCGCATTTATTTGGATTCAACTACATTATAATTAAATTACATTCTGCAGTTTACCCATCACAGTGGGTATGCTACTCTGCAAGAGCTTGGCTATTAAATAGAACTTTTGTTAAGTCTACTTAAAAGTGGGGCTTGTTCTAAATATCATATAAACGTTGATTTTGACCTTAATTCTGTAATGTAACAGGCTCCCTTTTGTACTCTGCAAAACAACACAATCAAGACCAGCTTTTACTTCGCCACCTACATCAGGATTTTGAGAACGGGCGACGCCTACTTCATGTCTGTAGATCAGGCGGCATTGCATTCCTGGTGGAATCTGTTTGGCGTGGCAAGCCATTAAATCGTTTTCAAAGTGCTGTTTCATCTGCCGGGTCCCGTGTTCAAACTGCTACTAAAAACAATTTGGACTGGGCGGGCTGCTCAATGTGCAATCATCAGACTGCTTTCTGAAGCAACCCTGCATGCCCACAGGCTGAGTCAGTGGCGCATGCCAGTGTTGGAAAATATACTGTGTTCCTGCACCTCATTATTTTTTTCACCATGAAAAACAGAGCTTTCCAGATGGTGCAATGGGTAAGGGCGTTGTCTGGTGTGGCTGTACGGCAGATAATAATAATAATCTTTATTATTGTCACAAGTAGGCTTGCATTAACACTGCAATGAAGTTACTGTGAAAAGCCCCTAGTCACCACATTCCGGAGCCTGTTCGGGTCACAGAGGGAGAATTCAGAATGTCCAATTCACCTAACAGCACGTCTTTCGGGACTTGTGGGAGGAAACCGGAGCACCCGGAGGAAACCCACCCAGACACGGGGAGAACGTGCAGACTCAACACAGACAGCGGTCATAGGTGTGATTTCTAGTACACACTGAAAGACCTGGGGTGGGATTCTCTGTCCCGCCGCACCCGTTGTCTGGTGTGACGCGCCCCGCCGGCAGCGGGACCCTCCATCCCGGCAGCCGGCCAATGGGGTTTCCCACTGTGGGCACCCCCACGCCGTTGGGAAATCCGCAGGCGTGCGTGCGCTGCCGGTGAAACGAAGGATCCCGTTGAATGATCCAGCACTTGATTCTAAGGGCGGAATTCTCCCATCTGGGACTAAGTTGCATGGTGGAGACAGGGATGGTTTCCCACTGTGGAGGCCGACGGGAAATCCCGCAGACGTACCTTTCGTCATTAATTAGCATCCAGGGGGATTCCCGATGTCTGGAGCGGTGGGACGTGCTGGGTGGCGTGCGGCCCGCCATCATATTCGGGTGCCATAGGTGCCCAGATATCCTGTCAACATTACCTATCGAGATGTCAGGAAGGCGAGGTTACGGGCCAGCCCCCAAGTTCAGTGGCACTTCTCTGTGCTTCCCACTTGACTTTGTCGAAGTCAGGTGGGATGTACTCAACCTTGCAGATGGGAAGAGGTGGCCACGCAGGGAAATGAACCCTGCATGGGTGCAAGTTGCTGATGCTGTAAGTGTCCAGGCTATCCAGCCCAGGTCAGCCAAACAATGGCACAATAGGACAAACTTCAGCTGTTTGCAGCAACCAAATCCTTTTCCTTTCCGGCACGGTGACACAGTGGTAAGTGCTGCTGCTTCACAGCGGCAGGAACCCGGTTTGAATTCCGACCTTGGTCACTGTCTATGTGGAGTTTGCACATTCTCCCCGTGTCTGGATTGGTTTCCTCCAGGTGCTCCAGTTTCCTCCCACAGTCCAAAGATGTGCAGGTTAGATGGCTTGGCCATGATAAATTGTCCCTTAGTGTCCAGGGATATGCAGGTTAGATTAAGGGGTTATGGGGATCAGGCGGGTGAGTGGACATGGGTAGAGTGCTCTTTCAAAGGGTCAGTGCAGACTCGATGGGCTGAATGTCCTCCTTCTGCACTGTAGGGATTCAACGATTCTATTCTATGATCCTTTGACAATGCCCAGGAGAAATTACATCTTCCTTTCACCCTCGAAAATGCCACTTCTGTCACCACTGATCTGTTCTCCACAACCCCCCCCCCCCCCCCCCCCCCCCCCCCGCAATCAGCCTCTGCAGTGGGAAACAGTCCCTGTCCCCACCTCCGCACATGGAGTCACACCTTTATCTCTCCCTAGATGCATTACTGACACTGGGAAAAGGTCTGAACTTATGACCTAGTTCCTGGGAGGGGGTCCGAAGCTGGACCCAGGGCTGGGTGGAGAACCCCCGCCTTCTGTAAGCTGCTTCGCGGAGGAACCACGGGGATGAAACTCACCCATCCTATGCCACATGTAGCGCTCCAAGGTCCTTCACCTTCCCTTCTCGGATGTCTGTGAACTGCCCATGGCTTCTTTAAGTTGGCGGGTGGGTGGCGGAGGGGGGGGTGGATTAAACTGCATCCCATTCGTCGGATGCAAACTGGATTCACGGCGGCCACCAGCAGAATCGCGATCCAACATGGTGGGCGTTATCAGAAGATTCCGCTGTCATTTTACGCCGGCATGAAACTGATTTTCATACCTCCTGCCAAATTCTCCCCCCCCCGCGACCGTGTCTGCCACACCGCCAACAGAAACATTGGAGAATTCCGCCCCATCTTGGGAGAGCAACTGGGGATCCAACTGAACTAAAAAGGCGAGAGCATGGAAACAAATAAGCCAGGATTCCAGTCCTAGCAGTTGGCCCAGTGACCTTAAATAAGAAATTCCATTGGGTGAGATCACATAGAATTACACAGAATTTACAGGCCAATTAGTCTGCTCTACGCCAGTGCTTATACTCCACACAGGCTGCCTAGCATCCTACTTCAACTGACTGCATCAGCATAGCCAATCTAAAGATTGTGCAAAGCTGTGATGCACTCCACAGTTCAACAGCCTGCAGACTCATCCGAGTTGAACTTTACATCCAGGATGGGAACAGAGCCCAAGAGACGAGTCAGGGAAAGCGGAGCAGAGGGTCAGGTGATGTTAACCGATCAAAATGATCTGGAGCCGGTGAGAAGCTGTTTGGGAGGAGGGCTTTGCCCAGACCAGAGGGAACTGTCCCTGACACTAAGGCAAATGATCGGGCAGAGGGGGTTGGGTGAGTTTGATATGGATAGCAGTTGGTAGGGAGCAGGGAGGGCCAGAAGAGCTACCCTGCTCAGGATTCCCACAAGGGGAAGTGTAAAGGTTTTACACTATCATTCTGGGTCCCTTCTAATCCAAGAGAGAAATAAAGTCCATCCTTAATATAAAAGAGAAGCCAATCAGAGGGGGTATCACAAAGACCTGCAAAAGTTCACAGTGGATCAAACGCAACAAGAAATGGCAGGATTTAACAATATAAGGATTGAAGATGATGGCGTGTCTAGCTGAAGCAACGTGGATGCTGACCAGCTCCTTTGTTTTTCTACTCACAAATACTGGGTATTAACCTGCCTGTGACTGGTTGGCAATCAGAATGTTTCAGTTCTGGGAGGGCAACTGTTTCATTTGGAGGGGTACTGCTACTGTCCACTTTTTTTGAGGTAGAAATTAAAACAAGCTGTCGACTCCAAAGAAAAAGCAAAGACCTGTATCGGCAGCGGACACAAACTCGACAATGCTCCCCGCTCGCCAAGTGTTTATTCTTGTGTGCAACCTTTTATTTTTTATTTGGGGGATGGGGGGGGGGGGGGGCTGCTCACAAGCTTGATCGTGACTGTCAAACTGCTTCATTTGTGCATCATCCGATGCGCACTCAATGAAACCCCCAATCAGAACTCCTCCCAATCAAAGCCTCCCCCATCAGTTTCCCCCCATCAGACTCCCCATAAATCCCCCCATAAGACCCCCCCTCCCAGCAGATCCCCTCATCAGACCCCCCACCCATCAGACCCCCCACCCATCAGACCCCCCCATGTCACAAGTCGGCTTACATTAACACTGCAATGAGGGGCAGCACGGTAACACAGCGGTTAGCACAGTTGCTTCAAAGTGGCAGGTACACGGGCTCGATTCCCGGCTTGGGTCACTGTGCGGGGTCTGCACGTTCTCCCCGTGTCTGCGTGGGTTTCCTCCGGGTGCTCCGGTTTCCTCCCACAAGTCCCGAAAGACGTGCTGTTGGGTGAATTGGACATTCTGAATTCTCCCTCTGTGTTATCAAACAGACGCAGGAGTGTGGCGACTAGGGGCTTTTTACAGTCACGTCATTGCAGTGGTTTTTAAAAATAAATTTAGAGTACCCAATTAATTTTTCCCAATTAAGGGGCAATTTAGCGTGGCCAACTGACCTATCCTGCACAACTTTGGGTTGTGGGGGTGAGACCCACACAGACACGGGGAGAATGCAAACTCCACACAGTGACCCAGGGCCGGGATCGAACCTGGAGCCTACTTGTGACATGGGGGAGTCTGATGGGGGAGGGATCTGATCGGTGGGGGATCTGATGAAGGGCATCTGATGGGGGTGGTGTCTTATGGGGGGATTTATGGGGAGTCTGATTGGGGGAAAACTGATGGGGGAATGGGGGAGGCTCTGATTGGGAGGGGTTCTGATTGAGAGTTTCATTGGGAAGGTCTGGGGGGCGGGGTCCGAGGGGTGCGGGGTCCGAGGGGAGGCGGCATCCGGGGGGGGGGGGGGGGGGTTCCAAGGGGGGGCGGGGTCCAAGGGGGGCAGGGTCTGAGGGGGCTTCTGATGGGGAGGGGGGGGGGCATCACTGGATCTCCGGTCGCCCGATCAAAATGGCAGCCCAATACCGGGATCCCCATGGAATCCGGCAAGCTCACTTCCATGCATAAATTAGCATGGTAAAGGAGAGGGAGTCGCAGCTGGACTCCCTTCCGAGTGGTTGCGGAGACTAGGAGCAAGTCCATGCTGGCGAGAGCACTTTGTCTCCAGAACAGAGTATTGAGCCCATAATGAGCTCAAGGTGCAGCGGATGATGCACTCCCAACTGAAAAGGGAAGTAAATTGATAGCACTCATGATGTGGGTGACACTAATTAAGAATTGGTTTGTCAAGAAAATAAAAGGGCGCCAATGGGTACTGTAGGTGTGGTTCAGGTATTCAGTAGTATTTGAATTCTGGAAAGAGCTACAGCAGTGCTTTTTTTTTGATTTACAAGAGTCATTCCAGAAAACTTTATTTAAAAAAAAACACTTTAATCTAGAAAACCTACAACACTGTAGCTTTATGCTCAGGCCACAGATCTCTGACAGACTTTCAGCATATCAATCTATCATCACGTTTGGTAGAAGCTAAGGAAAGGTATACCGTTAAGGCTTGAAGTGAGATTTAGACAACTGATTCTGACTCGTTTGCTACAGTCCTTATTGCTGCACAAAAAGAAATATTCACCTGGACAGGATTTTCGCAAGCCTCTAAATGTGTTCCACTTCAACTTTGCAAATTGAATGAAAATTGCTTCCCTTGGTCTCAGCTATGGTTCCATTAATAGTTCTGGGAATCTGACACCCCCCCCCCCTCCCCCCCAGTAAACAAACACCCCCTTTTTAAAAAAAAGTTGGCAAATCACACGCCAACATTTGTAGTGAATTTTCCCTCGATTGTAACGCTGCCCAGCTGTAAATTTCTTGGCTCCGAGGAAGTGCCACGGCTGTAGAATTTCCTGCATGCAATTTCACCACATGTGTAGCAGCTGAAAACAGTATTAAAACATTCTTTATATCTGCCTGCAGAAGGGACGAGGCAGGAAGAGGACCCAAACCTCAAATCTATGTATATTAGCAAAATTGGGGTTGTGTCTGCCTGACCGTATTCTGGCAACATCCCAAAGAAACTGAGGCATTTTACATTTGTTCCCCGGATGTGAGGGACACTTATGAGGCTTAACTAATTGCCCATCTCGTGTTGCCCAGAGATAGTGGGGTGCAGTCTTCACAGTGATTTTTTAACCTTTTTGGTCTCCTTATTTAAGGACAGATAAAATTGATCTGGATGCAGATCACAGACTGTTCACTCAGCTGATTCCTGGCATGAAGGGGTTATCTTATGAAGAAAGGTTTGGTATACCTTTGGTGTTTTGAAGAATGAGAGGTGATCTTATTGAAACATACGGGGTCCAGAGGGGACCTGACAGAGTGGATGGCCGGAATTCTCCAGTTGTTGCGATTAACTTTTCCCACTGGCGGCGCACTCTCATCCATGGATTTCCCAGCAGCATGGGGTGGTTACAACAGGAAACCTCATTGACAAGCGGTGGGAAGATAGAATCCCGTCACCATCGAACGGCGTGCCGCAGAGAAACACGCGGCTGGGGGACCGGAGAATCCCACCCAATGTTTCCCCTTGTGGGAGAGTCTAGAACTCGGGGACACGCAGTTTAAAAATAAGGGGTCGCGCACATGCCCCATAAACATTCAGCTTTGCTTTAATGTTTCTGTCATGAGCAGCATGCCTCCCCAGACTCTGCATTGTCATCCAATTTTGCCCTTCCACTGACAGGCCATCTTTCTTGTTAGATAGCTGACCAAATTAGGCAGCCGTGGCTGCAAACGTTACACACACATGAGAGGGGGCTTGGTGCGTGCCAGAGATGGCAGGACACAGAGGAAAGAAAGGAAGCGTGGAATTGTTAGCCTAAGTGCAGCTGTGATACCAGGAAAGAACAGGGGTTCGCCATGAGCGCGTGAAGCATTTCAGCACCCACCACAACACCTGCTTCAACAGCTGCTATAGTGCTGCTGAGTGATAGGTCAGGCTGAGGTTAAGCAGCTACCATTGCAGCGGATTTCACAGTGGAAGTAAAACAATAACCATGCCCAGCAATGCACAATCTTGAAGGCCGCAGTTACTCAATTACTACTACAGCGGTTACATTTCTCAGTGTTGAAATACGAAACACTGAGAATCTATCGGTAATAACGCCCCACTCACTCGGCTAATTTTGCAAGCAATTGCAAGTTTAACCCATTCGCTGGCTTGACTACCTTCTGTGAATGCCGTTTTGCACAGCTGGTACTTTTCAATGACACGCTATCATCTCTATAAATATCATACCTGTTATTATGAAAATTATACCCTCGTCAGCATTTAATATTCCCGACCGCACCCTTGAGCTCTCTCGACACCATGCTTCATTTTCCATACGTGAAAGCATGGCAGTTTATTTATAAAATTAAAGAAAATGAAATGGAAGCTTCAGCTCAGGCAGTATACAGAATTTATCGTCAGACCCTTTGGCTGAAACCTTCCACCCTCTTTCGTGGATGATGTTTTCTGGTGCCGCTGGAAGTTAACGGAGCTTTGGCTGGACTGGTGTTCCCGCTCGCAACGGGTCCCGCCACGGACGAGACCGGAGAATCCCACCCACTGGACTTTCCAAGATATCAGGTAGGATTTTACAGCCCTTCCCGCCGGTGGGATCTTCCGGTCCTGCTCAAGGCGAACAACCCCCCCCCCCCCCCAAAAACACCAGGCTCCCTGGCGGTGGGAGAGGCACTCCACGCAAAACAGTGTGGACTTCGGCAGGAACTGAAGTACCCGCCAGCGGCTGGTGGCGAGCCGCGTCTGCCGCCAGAAAACACGCTGTGGGGAGGACGGAAAATCCCACCCTTCATCTGGAATAATTTTTTTAAATATTAATTTAGATTGCCCAATTCTTATTTTCCAATTAAGGGGCAATTTAGAGTGGCCAATCCACTTACCCTGCACATCTTTGGGTTGTGGGGCTGGCACCCACACAGACACGGGGAGAATGTGCAAACGCCACACGGACAGTGACCCAGAGCTGGGATCGATCCCGGGTCCTCGACGCCTTGAGGCAGCAGCGCTAACCACTGCGCCGCCATGCCGCCCTTTTCAACTGGAATCATGTGGTGTATGAAGGATCAAATTAACAGATTTAGGGCCTTTTGTTCTGCCCTTTCATCATGGCAGAGAAGCAAAACCAAGTATCTTCATTTGCTTTGGAAAGACAAACATTCTTGTTTCAAATGACTTGCCCAGCACCAAACTTACAAGCTTTATCTCTCTCCTCCTCGTCTCCCCCTCGTCTCCTCGAAACTGGAGCACCCGGAGGAAACCCACGCAGACATGGGGAGAACGTGCAAACTTCACACAGACAGAGATCCAAGCTGGGAATCGAACGTGGAATCCTGGAGCTGCGAAGCAACTGTGCTAACCACTGTGGTACCGTGCTATGAGGCGAGTAACAACATTGCCACTCTTCCTGGCACAACAAAAAATTATCCAATGCGTTTTATTCTGGAAAATTGCGAACGGGGTTCAAGAAATCGCAAAGGACTCCGGTTTGCGCTGGCAGCGTCACACCCATTTCGGACAGGAGCGCTGAGCATCCATTTACAGACCTGTCTGAAAATCCATGCCTGGCAGGCCTCGAGGGCTCACGAAACGGTCACAATTTCCCTGTCATTTTCAAATGCCAGCTACCTCATAAACGGGACAGAGAGCGGCTGAAAAAATGGCCCAAACACACCCCTGGAAGGTGTGGAGAGTCCACCCTATGTGGGTTTACTGATGACAACTGGAAAATTATGTCTATTTTCAAGCACAGCTCCTCACCTTGGGAGGATTTTATGCTTACATGTTTTACAGATGGCCTTTGGCTTTTTACAAACTATAAGGATCAGTGGGCAAGTGAAAAGGCTTAAACTCAGGGAGTACAAATTACTGATTTTGTCTAAACAGTACCTAGAGCAGAGCCTAATCCTGCCTTGGGGCAATCAGACTACAGTATTATCCTCTTGTAATTATCGTGGGCGATTTGAACACTTTTAACAAATAAGGCTGTCAGGAAAATCTTACGACATTGTCATACTGAAGGAGTAAGAAACACCTAGCATAAAGATGGCAAAATATGTACAGAAATGTACCTTCTGCCTCTTCATAAATTCTGAAGAATTGGACAAAGGTTAAATGTTTTCTGCTTCTTTTTGTTTTCGATCACTGATGAAGCAAATACCCACCCAACATTCAGATGATCCACCAGTGCTTCAGTGAGACAGGTAGCAGCTGCAACAGCTTCCTTCCTCCTTTTTTCTGAAAGAAAACGAAGACACAAAGATGGTGAAGAACTGCACGGCCACCCTGAACTATTTGCGCACTCTTAATGAGGGAGAAAAGTAGCCACACCTGCGTGACCCAAATATCAAAATGCACAATTCGAATAGCCTCTGGACCCTCACATCATTCATCCTCATGTAGGAATGGGCTGGACACATCCAAATGCTCCAACTGACCTCTGTACTGCCGTTAAGTGATTGTCACAGAATTGTTACAGTGTAGGAGGCCATTCAGCCCATCGTGTGGGTCACCAAATGAGCATCATAAGGTTAGGTTAGGTGTATTGGCCATGCTAAATTGCCCTTAGTGTCCAAAAAAGGTTGGAGGATTTATTGCGTTAAGGGGATAGGGTTGAAGTGAGGGCTTAAGTGGGTCGGTGCAGACTCGATGGGCCGAATGGTCTCCTCCTGCACTGTATGTTCAATGTTCTATGTATGTTTATAACTTAAGCGTCATTCTGTGGCAGACAGAATGGTTTATCACGCCACAACACATTCAAAGCACACTTTCGAGCTTTCCAGAACACAAAGTTACCATTCGCCTCTCTCTGGCCTGCACACCAATCTAAATGCCTTCCCGCTTTTATTTTTAAAAAGACCTCCCCATTCTCCCCACCCATCCATCTCTCCCTCCCTTCCAAACTGGGATACTGCTCTATAGACACAAGCAGCTCTCTAGTGCCTCTTCCAAGCTGAATGGTAAGGATCACAGCTAAGCCCTTTCCTGTGGACAGGGTGTGGTTTCAGGAGTCACAAACAGAATGATTTTTTCCTTCCCAAAAATTAAAACACAAAGTAACCGGAGCGGTTCCCACCTCGTCGACGCATTCAGCACAACCCAAAGATTGAGGCAGCGGCCTTCCTGGTCTGTGCAGGTCGGTACCACACCACATGGTGCATTTGCCCACTACTTACTTACTTTTGGGAGTTCCAGAACGGCCGTGTTTGATTCAACATTAAAAGATGCTTTGCTTCTTCATTGTATTTTGATTAGATTAACAGGAGAAATTATGCACCACATTGATGATGCAATTCCTCACATGGTGAATTCCCCATCTTGGTATTACCACAGACAAGGAGACATAAAGTGCTTAAGTGCTCAGTGGAAGAAGGAACTGGTCCCAAAGAGAGGAAAAAGCAGAGCAGCAAAAGAAAATGGAGGCAAATTTGCAATCGCGTCTGCCATCAACGAGAACAGCAACGTGGGTGCTAAATCTCGCAAGAATTGGGAAATGAGATTCCGCTTCCTGATTTTCCACGTCCCTCGCCTGTAGCGGAACAACGTTCACGCCCACAAAGGGCGAGAACCTCATTTTAATCTCATTACCGAGCCCCCTAGGGTGGTGGGAGAGGAGTCCCTGATGCTGGTGTTGGGGGAGAGCCCCTCGATGCTTGTATGTGGGGGAGTATTTTCTGTGATCAGGGCACCATTTTTAAATGGTGATCTGTGTAGCGCGGGCTTCATCAGGCTTCACCCCGCCACAGTTATGGTGTAAACCACGCCCTTGAATTTCTGCCCCCCCCCCGGCCCCCCCAACCCAGAGTGCCTCAAAATCTGGGTTAAAACTTGGCTGTATAGCTGGAGAGCTAAACGCCGGTTCACTCAGAACCTGGGAAATTTCGCCCAATGAGTCCCCACAATTCCAAGCAGTAATATCAAAAACAGCTCATGGATGAAGTTTGCAAAATCCAGAAACTGAAGGGAAAGAAACAATTACTGTTGCTTTCAAGAAATAACAGGCCAATTATCACTGCTTACCCAAGTCGCATTTTCTTGTGCCCGAACTGGAAAAATCTACATATGGCTGCTACCTCTATGTTGTCATTTTATACAGCGTTTACCTCATTAACTTTTAACACCATTGTTGGCAATTCTCAAGAACGTACAAAGACTTCAAAGTAAGAGGAAGGGAATGTGAGGGAGAGTGACATGCAAGACACGCGTGTCAGCAGCCAGCAGCATTCGCACAGCATGGTACAATATGAAAGCAGCTATAGATTCTGTCATTGAAGATTTTAAGCTTAATAACACTGTGGTGGAGTACTAGTAGTCACGGGTCAGTCATGTGTTTCTCGTTGCTTCTATCACCAATGCATTAAATGAATCAGGAAAGAAATATCGATTTAATCATCAAAGCTTGACTTCATACGTATTTGCAGATCCCTTAAAATCGACGGCATCAGGCAAATCAATTCTGACAAAGGATCTGACAATGACCCGAAATGTGACCCTGTCAGTTTCTCTTCTCAGATATTGACCTTTTGTGAATTTCAAGCATTTGCATTTTTTTAACCATTGCTGTCTTGATCTTATTTGTGTCCCGTTAAGACACCATCTCCTACACTGTACTGGTACAATATGCAAAAATAAGGCTGCTGATTAACTAGTTTTGGTAGCAGGGTTGCAAATCCTTTGCATCACACTCCATTTGATCCAACAATGTGGTTGCTTAAATTATTTTAAGAAAGAAAAAAACCTTTTTTTCTGCCCTCTGATGCTGGGTCGACAGTAAATGACGACAGCTTTGGAGATTATTATTCCTTACTCTGACTGTGGGAAAAGATGCTGGCCAGGCCTTAACTTCTGTGCTTAAGAGAATAACTCGAGTCTCCAGGGTAATTAGAAAAGGGCTAACTGAGACTGTGGAATAGCTTTATCTTAACTCGAGAACAGAGGCTGCTGTGATCGAGTAATGGATGGTTTCAAGGAATAAACACTATGGGATAAGGGGTTGGAAACACTTCACATATCAGCCGCATCGATCCAGTCAGAAAGTTGGCAGCATTGCCGTAGCAGAGTCAACTTGGAAATTATGGGCAAATCACAGCTGAATAACTTTGGATTGACTTATTGTGTCTTTTATTGCAGCAAATAGCTTTTTCAAAAAACTACCAGTGAAGGGAAAGCAATAAATATCATGCAGGGGACATTTTGCTACACAGAGCATAAAATGAAGAGCCACATAGCCAAATGTCCTTGTGCCAGGGCATTTCATTTTACTTGCTATACTTTATTTTATGCCAGTTTTCTCCAGGTCTTGCTGGGGTACAATTGCACACATGCCAGCTTCCCCACGGTGCCTTGCGCAACTGGTTGCCACTTCATGTGCGGAGCCTAGACAGTGAGTGTCAACTGGTCATTCGATTGCTATGGGTATCACACGTGATCCAACATGCACTCTCTCTTGGGAGTCACGCCCTTTAGCGATTGGGAGTAGGGGCTCGCTTTCTCGACCAGAATCGCGCAGCAAGGTCTAGCCCCATTTGCAGCAGGCGCAAATCCCGTTTTCGCTGCTAAATCTTGTGATAGGGTCAGAGCGGGATTTTTGCCAGCGAGATCTCGATTTGATTAGCTTTACGCCCTCGTTCAATGAATTTGAATACATTTTAATGTAATTAAATGGCTTTGAGCCGTGGAGTCCGCCCACGATGTATCCTCCCCCACCCCCAGGCGGTGTGGCGTCACACTGGCGTGAATCACGACTGCTTTTCAAAAGCAAAAGCCGGTCATGATGACCCAGCTGGAGGCGCGGGGGTGCCTAGAAGTGCTGGGGTTGAGGGGCAAGGCTGATATTGTCCCCTGGCACCTCAGCAGTGCCCCCTGGCAGTGCCAAGCAGGCACATGATGGGGAGTACCAATAGGGTTCTGGCTGGGAGGGGGGGGAACCCTGCTTCAGTGATGGGGGGACCCTGATGACAGCATGGGGATGCTTGAGGGGGGGGGGCGGGGGCCATCTCCATTTTTGGGGGGGGGGCCTTATTTGAAACTTTGGGATCGGAGCACCCTTATCTCAGAATCCCGGCTTTACCGGCCATGATTAGGCACCCCATCCCCTCACCCCCCTGCCTGTGAGATCCTCGCCAGCACTCTGGAATTGCACAGAGTGCTGTTTAATCAGGCAGGAAAAGGCGTATGTGAAACCACCTCGCCAGATCCAGCACTCTGTAAAATTTTGGGAAGATTCTGCCCACAGAGAAAAATTGGAACCCTCCATACGAGATCAACTCACTCAGATCAGGAATTAAAGTGCTGAGTACCACACCACACAGTTAATTTACACTGGCACTGGGGCAGACTGCACTTGATGTTTCTGCTGCCTGCGAACCCATTGCACCTTGTTAACTCAACCAACCTAAATATTTAGATATATGCTGGTTCGAGATTTTGCCAGAAAGGAGATACAGAGCTTCCCGATGGCGCCAGCCTCCACATTGCTGGAGGAGGTGCTGACGACAGGGGGACTGGAGAAGGGGGTAATGTCGGCAGTTTACAGAGCTATTTTGGAAGAGGAGAAGGCACCACTGAAAGGGATCATAGCAAAGTGAGAGGAAGAGTTCGGAGAGGATATGGAGGAGGGGTTCTGGTGTGAGGTGCTCTGGAGAGTGAATGCCTCCACCTCGTGCATGAGGTTGGGGCTGATACAGCTGTCGGTGGTATACAGAGCACACCTCACGAGGGTGAGGATGAGCCGAAAGGAGGTTTTTAGGATAATTTCTAAAGTGGTGCATGTGAAACTGGACCCGGGCCCCCGGGAGGCCATATTCGGGGTGTCGGACTAGCCAGGGTTGGAAACGGGGGCGGAGGAAGATATCGTAGCCTTCACCTCGTTGATCGCCCAAAGGCGTATCCTGATAGGTTGGAGAGCAACCTCTCCACCCTGTACCCTGGCGTGGCGGGGGGACCTGCTGGAATTCTTGACTCTTGAGAAGGTTAAGTTTGAACTAAGGGGAAGGATGGAGGGGTTCTACAATTCATGAGTATTATTCATTGTGCACTTTCAAGAACTGGATAACATCGAACATTAGTTGGGGCAGGTGGGTGGGAGGGTTGGGGAGAGGGGGGCTGTTAATGGCAACTATGGGTGATCCCTAATTCCTTTTTGTTATTTGTTTGTGTGAACATGCGGGCTAATGTTTGGGGTTTGGTGGGAGGATGGGATCATTGTTATTGATATGGGGATTGACATCTTTGTTGCTGATTATTGTTTATTGTTGGTGGGTGTAAATTTGGGAGAAAATGTGAAAAAGAGAATAAAAATATTTTTTAAAAACTCAACCAACCTGCTGCGGTACCTGTTCTGTCGTGTATCACATTTCGATTATTATTTCCTCAGCAACACTAAATGGGAGTATTCAATATCGACCCTAGACGAGGTGCAATGCCCATTGCAAGGATTTTATATGTCCAGAAGGATTGTAAATCAATTCAGATACAACAGATTGGCAGTTCAGCACTGGTAGGTGTTGCCACTTTATCGGGACCAGGAACAATATATTTTAAAGGGTGTCTGCCTCAGTCTATCTTCGACACTGGTTGCCCACTGCTGTGATCTTCCAATCCCGCAGCTATCAACGGGGTTTCCCGTTGTTCGCACCCTCTGTCGCTGGGGATCCAGCGATTGGGGGGGGGGGGGGGGGGGGGCAGAAGGAAAATCCCACTCAAAAATGAAGCTGGCCCCAGTTTGACGAGGACAGCAAAGCTAGAATTGGAACAAATTTGATCACACACAGTTATTAGAACATGGAATGCTTTCCTGAAAGTTTCTATTGAGGCAGGGGTCAGGTAATTGAAAAGAGACGATTGAATCAGCATTTCAAAGGGGATAATATAAAAGGGGGTTGGAAAATATAGCTTCCTTAGAGGTGCTAGCACTGGCACAGGCGCAATTGGCTGAATGGCTTCCAATTTCTATAAAATATAATTCTATGATAATTCTATCAATTCCGACCTCGGGTGACTATCGGTGACTATCTGTGCATAGTCTGCACGTTCTCCCTGTGTCTACGTGGGTTTCCTCCGGCTGCTCCGGTTTCCTCCCACAGTCCAAAGATGTGCAGGTTTGGTGGGGTTGCAGGGATAGGGCAGGGGAGTAGGTCTAGGTGGGGTGCTCTTTCAGAAGGTGGGTGCAAACTCGATGGGCCGAACGGCCTCTTTGTGCACTGCAGGAATTCTGTAGTTCTATATCCTTGCTATCACTGCCATCTTTAGTGTACTGCAAATTTACAAAGCATATACTAATGGCAACCAGAGCAAGATATCCCTAATATACCAGTCTTTTGCTTTCATTCCAATATTATGCATGGCCTAGTTTCAGGATCTTAGATACAAGTGACGGAATTCAAAATGCTTTTGGCAAGTATACGCCATTCAGGCAGAGGTCCAGAAAATTCAGATCTGACAACTCCAAAGCTTCGAACAGCTACATTCTGCACAGCAGCTATTCTATCTTAACGATGGTCTGGATTGGAAATAAATTCCACTATTGGGACGACCGCAGTTATAATCAGATCAAAAAATAAAAGATGCTCTTCGGGTGCAAGGTGCGACCAGAATGCAAGTGCACAGCTAACAGAAGGTGACTTGATACAAATCGCCATTATTACAAGAGATTCGTACATGGAACCAATGATACCAATAAAACCATGCCATAGAGTGCCAGGTGGATTGGCCACGCTAAATTGCCCCTTAATTGGAAAAAATGAATTGGGTACTCCAAATTATTTTTTGAAAAGCACAGAAGGAGGTTAATCAACCTATCATGCCAGTGGTGACCCTTTACCAGAGGTATCCAATGAATCCCACTCCACTGTTCTCTTCCCCTGTAGATTTATCCTATGAACCAAGTAGGTTACCTGCCGACAATCTCAAGTGGGGAACAGTGGCGAGGGCTCAGACAAGAATTTGATCTTTGAAATTGCTATTGCAATTTCCAATCTGAACAATGGGGAGATGTTGGCGTTACTGGTTACTGGACTCTTCTGCAAAGCCAGGATAAAGCTCTGGGGACCTGGGTGCAAATCCCACCACGGCAGATGGTGAAATTTGGATTCAAAGAACAAAGAAAAGTACAGCACAGGAACAGGCCCGTCGGCCCTCCAAGCCCGTGCCAACCATGCTGCACATCTAAACTAAAATCTTCTACACTTCCTGGGTCCATATCCCTCTATTCACATCCTATGCATGTATTGGAAAGCATTGGAAAGGGTGCAGAGGAGATTTACCAGGATGTTTCCTGGTATGGAGGGAAGATCTTATGAGGAAAGGCTTGAGGCTGTTTTCGTTAGAGAGAAGAAGGTTAAGAGGTGACTTAATTGAGGCATACAAGATGATCAGAGGATTAGATAGGGTGGACAGTGAGAGCCTTTTTCCTCGGATGGTGATGTCCAGCATGAGGGGACATAGCTTTAAATTGAGGGGAGATAGATATAGGACAGATGTCAGAGGTAGGTTCTTTACTCAGAGAGTAGTAAGGGTGTGGAATGCCCTGCTGCAACAGTAGTGGACACGCCAACACTAAGGGCATTCAAATGGTCATTGGATAGACATCGAAAGTGTGAAAATATATAAGTCCCCTGGGCCGGATGGGATTTATCCTAGGATTCTCTGGGAAGCTAGGGAGGAGATTGCTGAGCCTTTAGCTTTGATCTTTAAGTCATCTTTGTCTACAGGAATAGTGCCAGAGGACTGGAGGATAGCAAATGTTGTCCCTTGTACAAGAAGGGGAGTAGAGATAACCCCGGTAACTATAGACCAGTGAGCCTTACTTCTGTTGTGGGAAAAGTCTTGGATAGGTTTATAAGAGATAGGATGTATAATCATCTGGAAAGGAATAATTTGATTAGAGATAGTCAACATGGTTTTGTGAAGGGTAGGTCGTGCCTCACAAACCTCATTGAGTTTTTCGAGAAGGTGACCAAACAGGTGGATGAGGGTAAAGCAGTTGATGTGGTGTATATGGATTTCAGTAAAGCGTTTGATAAGGTTCCCCACGGTAGGCTATTGCAGAAAATACAAAGGCATGAGATTCAGGGTGATTTAGCAGTTTGGATCAGAAATTGGCTAGCTGATAGAAGACAAAGAGTGGTGGTTGATGGGAAATGCTCTGACTGGTGTCCAGTTACTCGTGGTGTGCCACAAGGATCTGTTTTGGGGCCGTTGCTGTTTGTCATTTTTATAAATGACCTGGAGGAGGGTGTAGAAGGATGGGTTAGTAAATTTGCAGATGACACTAAAGTCGGTGGAGTTGTGGACAGTGCAGAAGGATGTTACAAGTTACAGAGGGACAGAGATAAGCTGCAGAGCTGGGCTGACAGATGGCAAATGGAGTTTAATGCAGAAAAGTGTGAGGTGATTCATTTTGGAAGGAATAACAGGAAGGCAGAGTACTGGGCTAATGGTAAGATTCTTGGTAGTGTGGACGAGCAGAGAGATCTCGGTGCCCATGTCCATAGATCCCTGAAAGCTGCCACCCAGGTTGAGAGGGTTGTTAAGAAGGTGTACGGTGTGTTAGCTTTTATTGGTAGAGGAATTGAGTTTCGGAGCCATGAGGTCATGTTGCAGTTGTACAAAACTTTGGTGCGGCCGCATTTGGAGTATTGTGTGCAGTTCTGGTCGCCACATTATAGGAAGGATGTGGAAGCATTGGAAAGGGTACAGAGGAGATTTACAAGGATGTTGCCTGGTATGGAGGGAAGATCATATGAGGAAAGGCTGAAGGTCTTGAGGCTGTTTTCATTAGAGAGAAGAAGGTTAAGAGGGGACTTAATTGAGGCATACAAGATGATCAGAGGATTAGATAGGGTGGACAGTGAGAGCCTTTTTCCTCGGATGGTGATGTCCAGCACGAGGGGACATAGCTTTAAATTGAGGGGAGATAGATATAGGACAGATGTCAGAGGTAGGTTCTTTACTCAGAGAGTAGTAAGGGCGTGGAATGCCCTGACTGCAACAGTCATGGACTCGCCAACACTAAACGCATTCAAACGGTCATTGGATAGGCATATGGACGATAAGGGAATAGTGTAGAGGGACTTTAGAAGGGTTTCACAGGACGGTGCAACATCGTGGGCCAAAGGGCCTGTACTGCGCTGTAATGTTCTATGTTCTATATGGATGATCAGGAAATAGTGTAGATGGGCTTTAGAGTGGTTTCACAGGTGGCGCAACATTGAGGGGCCGAAGGGCCTGTACTGCGCTGTAATGTTCTATGTTCTATTTGTCAAGATGCCCCTTAAATGTCACTATCGTCCCTGCTTCCACCACCTCCTCCAGCAGCGAGTTCCAGGCGCCCACTACCCTCTGTGTAAAAAACTTGCCTCGTACATCCCCTCTAAACCTTGCCCCTCGCGCCTTAAACCTATGCCCCCTAGTAACTGACCCCTCTATCCTGGGAAAAAGCCTCTGACTATCCACTCTGTCTATGCCCCTCATACTTTTGTAGCCCTCTATCAGGTCGCCCCTCAACCTACGTCGTTCCAGTGAGAACAAACCGAGTTTATTCAACTGCTCCTCATAGCTAAAGCCCTCCATACCAGGCAACATCCTGGTAAATCTCTTCTGCACCCTCTCTAAAGCCTCCATATCCTTCTGGTAGTGTGGCGACCAGAATTGAACACTCTACTCCAAGTGTGGCCTAACTAAGGTTCTTTTCAGCTGCAACATGACTTGCCAATTTTTATACTCAATGCCCTGGCCAATGAAGGCAAGCATGCCGTATGCCTTCTTGTGGGCAGCACGGTAGCATTGTGGATAGCACAATTGCTTCACAGCTCCAGGGTCCCAGGTTCGATTCTGGCTTGGGTCACTGTCTGTGCGGAGTCTGCATATCCTCCCCGTGACTGCGTGGGTTTCCTCCGGGTGCTCCGGTTTCCACCCACAGTCCAAAGATGTGCAGGTTAGGTGGATTGGCCATGATAATTTGCCCTTAAAATTGCCCTTAGTGTTGGGTGGGGTTACTGGGTTATGGGGATAGGGTGGAGGTGTTGACCTTGGGTAGGGTGCTCTTTCCAGGAGCCGATGCAGACTCGATGGGCCGAATGGCCTCCTTCTGCACTGTAAATTCTATGATAATCTATGATTGACTACCTTCTCCACCTGTATTGCCCCTTCCAGTGACCTGTGGACCTGTACACCTAGATCTCTCTGCCAATACTCTTAAGGGTTCTACCATTCATTGTATATTCCCTACCTGCATTAGACCTACCAAAATTCATTACCTCACATTTGTCCGGAATAAACTCCATCTGCCATCTCTCCGCCCCAAGTCTCCAAACGGTCTAAATCCTGCTGTATCCTCTGACAGTCCTCATCGCTATCTGCAATTCCACCAACCTTTGTGTCGTCTGCAAACTTACTAATCAAACCAGTTACATGTTTTTTAAATTTGGAATTCAAAGACAGTGAGCATCGATTGACATTAAAACCCATCAGGTTCGCTGGGAAATCTGTTGCCCTTACCTGGTCGGGCCAACATGTGACTTCCAGACCCACAGCAATGTGGTTGACTCTTAAATGCCATAATTCAAATAATCAGCAGATCCCTACTCTAATTATCCTCCTCCAGGATAGCATAATCACTTTGAGTTTTCCTGGCCAAATTCATCCCTCAACCAACACTGCCAAAATGGATTAACTGTTTGAAGGCCTTGCTACAAGCAAACTGCTACATTTGCACTTCTAAACTCATTTGCTGAGTACTTTGTGTTATGAAAGATACAATTGAAATATAAACTCTTTTCCCCTTCCAGCTGCCACATTCAATGAGATTGATACCTTATATATCTCCAATGTGATTCAAGGGGCTGGATTCTCCGATCGCCGACGCCAAAATCGCATTTGGCGATCGGCCGGAGAATGCATTTTTACACCGAAATTGGGGGCGGCGCTGTTTTTACGATGCTCCGCCCCCTCAAAAACAGTGTACTCCTCCTTGCCACTTGAGGCCCTCCCCCGATGGGCCGAGCGCCGACAGCGTGGGGCGTGTGACCTCTCACGTTTCGGAGACCTCGTGTGGCGGCTGCGGACTGTATCTAGTGTCGCTCGACCTTAAAAGTGAAATACTTTGCCAGATATAAACTTTCATCCATCGCTACAACATTGTCAAACTCTACCCGTACCTCTTTCCTGCTGCTGAAGTTACAGTCCGTGGCTTCACCAACTCAAATCTAGACTTCTCTAATACTCGGCCAGCCAAAGTCAACCATCATTCAGAAAGACAAGACATGGGTCCTCAAGTGCACATTCTCATCAGTCACGTCGTTTCAAGGTTTCAGTAACTCCCCATGCCACAGTGGACTTGCTAAGATCTTACTCCTTGTTTATTCAAACCTGCATTATCAATCTTCTCCAGCACAAGACCTTGCGAAGTCACGGCTCCTATGATAAGACATCAATCCTCACCCCATTGTACACCAATGGCGACTGCAAGACATCCCCCTCCCTGTCACTGTGCTTGGTTTGTGCTTTGAAACTCTCCCCAAATTCCTTCTGTTCAATTCTGTCTTTTTGCCCCTCCAATCCTCTCAGGTTTTCCCAACTTGCATTCCATCCGGTTTCTGCTTTACAATGTAAAGTTAATTTGAGACAACTTCCAGTGCATGGGAAGCATTAAGGAGATGTGGCACGGTAGCACAGTGGTTAGCACTGTTGCTTCACAGCTCCAGGGTCCCAGGTTCGATTCCCAGCTTGGGTCACTGTCTGTGTTGAGTCTGCACGTTCTCCCACGTTCTGCGCGGGTTTCCTCCGGGTGCTCCGGTTTCCTCCCACAAGCCCCGAAAGATGCGCTGTTAGGTGAATTGGACATTCTGAATTCTCCCTCTGTGACCCAAACAGGCGCCGGAATGTGGCAACTAGGGGCTTTTCACAGTAACTTCATTGCCGTGTTAATGGAAGCCCACTTGTGACAATAAAGATTATTACATGCTACTGTAAATACTTTTCACCAATTGTAATTGTGCTGCAGCTAATGAAGTGGAAAGTGTGCAGCAGAATGAGGGATGGCCAAATTAATCATGGGTGGAATTCTCCCATTTCCATGTTGACAAGATACAATGGTTCAATGGCGGGCTGGGGGGGCGTGGGGAAAAAGAGAGAGAGAGAGAGAGAGAGAGTTGAGCAGGAGGCACAAAAATTGGTTTTACCCCGGTGCACATTTCCCATGGGACCTTCCACAAGTGCCCACCATAGCGGGTTGGGGAACCGATTTGCGTCCCGCTCATTGGATGCAGATGAAGGTCTGACCAGAAACTTCCAACCATTCCCAATTCTTCACGACGCCAGCAGGAAAACAGGCCCATCCTGAACAGATCTGGAACAAGGTGGCGTGCAGATGTTGGGACTAACCTGAACAAGACCTGGGGCTGCCTCAGGAGTTTGGGTTGGAGGCCTCCAGCAAAGAACATAGAACAGTACAGCACAGTACAGGCCCTTCAGCCCACAATGTTGCGCCGACCATTTATCCCAATCTAAGATCAACCTAACCTACATCCCTTCAATTTACTGCTGTCCATGTGACTGTCTTAAGAGTCATTTAAATGTCCCCAATGATTCTGACTCCACCACCTCTGCTGGCAGTGCATTCCACACATCCACCACTCTCTGTGTAAAGAACCTACCTCTGACATCTCCCCTATACCTTCCTCCAATCACGTTAAAATTATGTCCCCTCGTGACAGCCATTTCCACCCTGGGGAAAAGTCTCTGGCTATCCACTCTATCCATGCCTCTCATCACCTTGTACACCTCTATCAAGTCACCTCTCTGCCTTCTTCATTCCAGTAAGAAAAGCCCCAGCTCCCTCAACCTTTCTTCATAATACATGCCCTCCAGTCAGACAGCATCCTGGTAAATCTCCTCTGTACCCTTTCCAAAGCATCCACATCCTTCCTATAATGAGGCGACCAGAACTGGACACAATATTCCAAGTGTGGTCTAACTAGAGTTTTATAAAGCTGTATCAAAACCTCAGTCCCGGACCCTGGAACACCAGAGCAGTGGGTGGAGGGAACAGCCACAGGAGGATCTTTCAGATTCAGTGTCATCGAGGACATCCAGCTTCAGAGTGTTCCCAGAGATCCATCTTCTTTCTTCAACAGTGGGTCAGTGATGTTGGGTGCCTTTTCAATATGGTGCCCAGGTATGATGGCGGGAACCATTAAATTTGCAATGATGGCCAGCGGACAAATGATTTGAAACTTTTCTAAACTTGTCACGCCTCCATGACAATTACTGATTAATGGAGGCAGATCGTGGAAACACTGCTTATTAAAAAATGACCCCGCTGTTCTTGAAAATTGCTCTGTAATTTCAGTTACTTTTAAAGCCTTGACAAAGAAGGGTTTGGCAAACCTTCTTAAATCTGTTTGCAAACATTGCAGTGAAACATATAATTGAGCCACTTGCAACTGTTGGAAACCAGAAATGGTTCCTCTGCATCCTGAAGTGAAAAGACATTTGTGCAACCCTGCGTAATCAAGGCAGTGAGCATCACGACTCAGATCTTCTCTGGATGCATTTTCTCATATCCAGTGCAAAAGGCATCTTCCACCAGAAAACCCCAAACTCCCTGTGAACAGCAATTTGGTCTTATGCAAAGTTCAGAATTGCAGGGTGAATAGCTAGACATTTGTACCATTAATTCCTGGGAAAAATAGACAGCCTTCAGAATGTAACAGAGCTATTTTATAATCTGTCATAACAAACAACTTTCCATGAAGAAACATTACCTCCGACGTTGCACCAGGGTACCCATGGCATGGGAAGTTTACACTTCCGATTGGTAATTACCTTGTGCCTGGAACCATCCGATACTCCGATTTAAATCGGAGACTTCAGATGGTTCCGACTCTCTTAGCAGAATAGTTACCAAGGAAAAGTTAGAAGAATTAAAACCATGTTTAACTGCTGCGTGACGATGGTACGGACCACTGCACCCACCAACCTCTGCCGTCATCTGACTATCCTCCCCAACAACTACCAACCCACCCTCAGACCACCTGAACCACATCAAACGCCCAACCACCCCCCCACCCACCCAAGCCCTTGTCTATCCTCCCCACCCTCCCGAGCCCCTGATTAACCCCATCATCCCTGAGCCCGTGACTAACACCCCCCCCCCCCCCCCCCCCCCCCCACCGGTTCTGGGTCACTATTTCGAGTTACAGCAAATTTACTGCAGAGGAAAAGGCCATTCAGCCCAACCAGTCAGGCCTCCCCCTGTCCTTCCTCATCAAACTCAATCAATACAGCCCTCTACTACCTTCTCCCTCATATACTTATCCAGCCTCTCCTTAAATACATTTATACTATTCACCTCAACGACACTTTGGTAGCAGCTAAAATAAGTTTCTTCCGAATTTCCCATTTGATTTCTTTGTGAAAACTTATATTGATATCCTCTGGATTTGATCTTTGCTACAAGTGGAAAGACTCTCTCCATGTTTACCCAATCATGAATTTAAAGACTTCCATGAGGTCATCCCTCAGCCTTCGCTTTCCAAGAGAAATTAAACCCAGCCAGCCTTCCTTTCATGATAGGTGTAACCTTGCCGCTCTCGTAAATCCCCTCTGCATCCTACTTCTATACCCCTTTTATAATACATTGACCAGAACTGCACAGAGTACTCCAAGTATGATCCAACCAAGGTTCAATGCAAGTTTAGCATAACTGCTCTACTTTTCAATTCTATCCCTCTGGAAACAACCCCTTGTGCTTGGGCTTGCTTGTTTTTTTTAAATTTAGAGTACCCAATTATTTTTTCCAATTAAGGGGCAATTTAGAGTGGTCAATCTACCTACCCTGCACATCTTTGGGTTGTGGGGGCGAAACCCACGCAGACACGGGGAGAATGTGCAAACTCCACACGGACAGTGACCCGGGGCCGGGATTCGAACCCGGGTCTTCAGCGCCGTAGGCAGCAATGCTAACCACTGTGCCACCGTGCTGCCCTTGGGCTTGCCTGTTTAAGGCCTTCTTAATCTGTGTCGTTATTTTTCGTGATTTGTGTATTTGCATTCCAAGATTGCTTTGCTCTCCACCCCATTTAGATTCCAAGTAATATGTGGCCTCGTTTTCTTAATTTTCAAAATGCAATACTCACACTTACCTGGGTTGAAAGTGCCCATTCCCTTGACAATTGTCGGCCCATTCTATAAGTTTGTAAAATTTAGACAGATTGCGTTACTCTTGTCCACTCTCCCACCTCTTCAAAGAATTCAATAAGATTGGGCAAGCTGGGCGGCACGGTGGCGCAGTGGTTAGCACTGCTGCATGCGGCATTGAGGACCCGGGTCACTGTCCATGTGGAGTTTGCACATTTTCCCCGTGTGTGCGTGGGTCTCACCCACATAACCCAAAGATGTGCAGACTAGGCCACTCTAAATTGCCCCTTAATTGGAAAAAAATAATTGGGTACTCTATATTAAAAAAAAGATTGGGCAAGCAAAGCTTTCCCTTTTGAAATCCATGCTAATAATTCTCTGTTATATGTACGGTTTCTGATTTATTTACTCCTTTTCTCCTTTAGTGGGATTCCATTATTTTTTTCTGCCACCAATGTTAAGCTGACTGGTCTACAGCTCTCTGGACATGTTCTATCTACCTTTTAAATATCGGAATATTAGCTTCTAATGCCAGACAATACTTGGGAGTACTGAGTACAGTTTTGGTCAACGGGTCATAAAAGGGACATCAAAGCCCTGGCCTCTGGCACTATGTCTTTTCCGATTGTGTTACTTGGCACGGTGGCACAGTGGTTAGCACTGCTGCCTCACAGCACCAGGGACCCGGGTTCAATTCCGGCCTCGAGTGACTGTCTGTGTGAAGTTTGCACTTTCTCCATGTGTCTGCGTGGTTTTCTCCGGGTGCTCCGGTTTCCTCCCACAGTCCAAAGATGTGCATGTTAGATGGATTGGCCATGCTAAATTTCCCTTAGTGTCCAAAAAGGTTTGGTGGGGTTACTGGGTTACGGGGATAGGGTGGAGGCTTAAGTAGGGTGCTCTTTCCAAGGGCCAGTGCAGACTCGATGGGCCAAATGGCCTCCTTCTGCACTGTAAATTCTATGATTGAATTATTAAATATGTGGAATTGTGCCTCTATTATCTCTTCTCTAGATTCTTTTAAAATGCATGATGCAATCTATTCAGACCAGGAATTTTTATCGTCCGAGTTTGATTAGTGTATTTAACATTTCTTTTTATTTTAAATGGGTTTGTATCAATTCTAATCCCATCTCTCTGGTAAATATTGAAGCATATTGCTGCTATTTCACTATTGCTGACTGTGGCTAGCACTGTTGCTTCACAGCGCCAGGGTCCCGGGTTCGATTCTCGGCTTGGGTCACTGTCTGTGCGGAGTCTGCACTTTCCCTCGTGTCTGCGTGGGTTTCCTCCGGGTGCTCCGGTTTCCTCCCACAAGTCCCGAAAGACGTGCTGTTAGGTGAGTTGGACATTCTGAATTCTCCCTCTGTGACCCGAACAGGCTCCGGAATGTGGCGACTAGGGGCTTTTCACAGTAACTTCATTGCAGTGTTAATGTCAGCCTACTTGTGACAATAATAAAGATTTATCCTGTCATCCCTTTCGGTGGCACCATTCCGAGTTCCCTATTGTTCAAAAATTGCCCATGTAATGTTTTACTTTCTTTAAATGATGTTTTTTTAAAATTAAATTTAGAGTACCCAATTATTTTTTCCAATTAAGGGGCAATTTAGCGTGGCCAATCCACCGACCCTGCACATCTTTTGGGTTGTGGGGGTGAAACCCACGCAAACACGGGAAGAATGCGCAAACTCCACACGGACAGTGACCCAGAGCCGGGATCAAACCTGGGACCTCAGAGCCGTGAGGCTGCAGTTGAAATGATGTTCTTTGATAATTACATTTCTCAGTTCATCTTTGCCTTGCTAACTGTGTTTTAGACTTCTCTCCTTGTCTTTCTCTCTTTGACTTTCCATGTCCTTAATACAGAATCCCTAGTGCTGAAGGAGGCCATTCGGCCCATCATGGCTGCACCGACCCTCTGAAAGAGCACACTACCTCGGCCCACTCCCCTGCCCTCTCCCCATAACTCCACCTAACCTGCACATCCACGTACAATAAGGGGCAATTTTATCATGGCCAATCCATCTAACTTGCACATCTTTATGCCTCTTTCTTTATCCTCAATTTTCCCTCATGTCTTTATTGGTCCATGGTGGCTCATTAGTGTTTAATTTGGTCTTGTGTTTTTTGGCAGAATATAGTTTCCCAAGTTTTGTTGGAACACCATTTTAAATGGATTAGATTTTGAATTATTGCCACGTGTACCGAGGTACAATGAAAAGTATTGTTCTGCATACAGTCCAGACAGATCGTTCCATTAATGAAAAAACATAGGACATACATAAATACACAATGTAAATACATAGGCACAGACATCAGGTGAAGTAGAAAAGATATGTGAAAAGGTCAGTTCAGTCCATAAGAGGGTCATTCAGGGGTCTGGTTAACAGCGGGGGAGAAGCTGTTTTTGAACCTGTTAGTCCGTCTTCTCAGACTTTTGTATCGCCTGCCTCGTGGAAGAACATTGAACATACAGTGCAGAAGGAGGCCATTAGGCCCATCGAGTCTGCACCGACGCACTTAAGCCCTCACTTCCACCCTATCCCCATAACCCATCCTAATCTTTTGGTCACCAAGGGCAATTTATCATGGCGAATCCACCTAACCTGCACATCTTTGGACTGTGGGAGGAAACTGGAGCACCTGGAGGAAACCCACACAAACATGGGATGTGCAGACTCCGCACAGACAGTGACCCAGCAGGGAATCGAACCTGGGACCCTGGCGCTGTGAAGCAACAGTGCCAACCAGTGCTACCGTGCTGCCCAAGAAGTTGGAAGAGAGAATAACCCGGGTGGGAGGGGTGTTTGATTGTTTCTGTCCTTCATCATTGTTTGCCAACACGGTTGCCCATTGTATTTTCGCCAAGTTCTAGTCTCAGCCCTTCAAATTCCAATCAATTATCCTTGTACTTGTCATGCCCGTGAGTGGGATTTTCCAACCCTCCGCCGCGTGTTTTCTGGTGGCAGCTCGTCATCGGCTAGTGCTGGGAACTTACAGTCCACCAATGTCAATGGCATTTTGCGTTGTGCGCAGGCCACATCGCTGGGGAACCCGCCATGGGGGGGGTCACCATCGGCGGGATTATCCTGCCAGCAGGCAGGGCCAGGAAATTCAACCCCATGTCTAAATCAAGTATTATCTTAAAGCATATCATACTGTGATCACTATTGCCTAGATGTTCCCCTTCTTTCACTTCTCTTATTTGCTCTGGTTAATTCCCTATTGCTAGATCCAGGAGTGCATGTTCTTTGAATCCTCTCTTTTTGAGATTCTTAAATATGGAGTTAGAAAGGATTTCTGTACACAATGTAGGAACTGCATTCCCTTATCTTCTTCACCATTTCTGACCAATTAACCTCAGGATAGCTAAAATCCCCCGTGATTACTATTCGATGTAATTTTACTCACTTCCATAAATTGTCTGCATATTTCTCCCTCCATCCCCATTCCACTATGAACTAGTCTGATTATTCCTTTGTAACTAATCCTTTATTACCGTCCATCTCTATCCACATGGGTTCTGTACTTGCTGGGATGCCACTTCTGCAAATTTTGTCAAGATTTTGTTTTCCCCTTCAAACATGATTATAAAGGGAGCAATTTTCCAAGGAAAGTCCTGGATGCATCTTTGCAGATCCTACAAATCGAAAGGCCAGTTCAGCAGCATCACACTCTCAAGTTCCATGGGCATTTGGCTGCCCACTTATGTGCCCAAGTTAGGCCTGGATAAATAGCATATGAAATGCTATAACAGCACTCCAATGTAATTAATACAATTTTTTTTTAATTCTCCTATACAGACAGTGACCCAGCCGGGAATCGGACCTGGGACCCTGGCACTGTGAAGCAACAGTGCTATCCACTGTGCTGCTCGCGGGGTATTAGGCAGAGAGAGAAATAAAATCAGCCCCAGAATATGATTGATACTAAGGCCAACCTTTGAACCTGCAAATCTTTAAAAGTAAGAGAATAAACCATGAACACTGCACACCTGAAACAATGGTGTGGAGATGCCAGCGTTGGACTGCGGAGAGCACAGTAGGAAGTCTTACAACACCAGGTTAAAGCCCAACAGGTTTGTTTCAGGAGTAGTCTATAGGCCACCAAATAGTAACATTATGGTGGAGCAGGCAATAAACAAAGAAATAACTGATGCATGTAGAAATGGTACAGCAGTTATCATGGGGGATTTTAATCTACATGTTGATTGGTTTAACCAGGTCGGTCAAGGCAGCCTTGAGGAGGAGTTTATAGAATGTATCCACGATAGTTTCCTGGAACAGTATGTAATGGAACCTACGAGGGAACAAGCGGTCCTAGATCTGGTCCTGTGTAGTGAGACAGGATTGATTAATAATCTCATAGTTAGGGATCCTCTCGGAAGGAGCGATCACAATATGGTGGAATTTAAAATACAGATGGAGGGTGAGAAGGTAAAATCAAACACTAGTGTGTTGTGCTTAAACAAAGGAGATTACAATGGGATGAGAGAAGAGCTAGCTAAGGTAGACTGGGAGCAAAGACTTTATGGTGGAACAGTTGAGGAACAGTGGAGAACCTTCCAAGCAATTTTTCACAGTGCTCAGCAAAGGTTTATACCAACAAAAAGGAAGGACGGTAGAAAGAGGCTAAATCGACCGTGGATATCTAAGGAAATAAGGGAGAGTATCAAATTGAAGGAAAAAGCATACAAAGTGGCAAAGATTGGTGGGAGACTAGAGGACTGGGAAATCGTTAGGGGGCAACAGAAAGCTACTAAAAAAGCTATAAAGAAGAGTAAGATAGATTATGAGAGTAAACTTGCTCAGAATATAAAAACAGGTAGTAAAAGTTTCTACAAATATATAACACAAAAAAGAGTGGCTAAGGTAAATATTGGTCCTTTAGAGGATGAGAAGGGAGTTTTAATAATGGGAGATGAGGAAATAGCTGAGGAACTGAACAGGTTTTTTGGGTCGGTCTTCACAGTGGAAGACACAAACAACATGCCAGTGACTGATAGAAATGAGGCTATGACAGGTGAGGACCTTGAGATGATTGTTATCACTAAGGAGGTAGTGATGGGTAAGCTAATGGGGCTAAAGGTAGACAAGTCTCCTGGCCCTGATGGAATGCATCCCAGAGTGCTAAAAGAGATGGCTAGGGAAATTGCAAATGCACTAGTGATAATTTACCAAAATTCACTAGAATCTGGGGTGGTCCCAGCGGATTGGAAAAAACGTGACACCACTGTTTAAAAAAGGAGGTAGGCAGAAAGCAGGTAATTATAGGCCAGTGAGCTTAACTTCAGTAGTAGGGAAGATGCTGGAATCTATTATCAAGGAATAAATAGCGAGCCATCTGGATGGAAATTGTCCCATTGGGCAGACGCAGCATGGGTTCATAAAGGGCAGGTCGTGCCTAACTAATTTAATAGAAGTTTTTGAGGACATTACCAGTGCGGTAGATAACGGGGAGCCAATGGATGTGGTATATCTGGATTTCCAGAAAGTCTTTGACAAGGTGCCACACAAAAGGTTGCTGCACAAGATAAAGATGTGGTACTGGTCATTTGCTGTTTGTGGACCTTTAACGTCTGAAAATTCATTGCACTGCTTGCCTGCATCAGTGACTACACTGCAAAAGCATCAGTGACTACACTGCAAAAGCATGAGCAATTAATTGTCTGTGAAACGCTTTAGCCCACCCCCAAGGTCATGAAAATATTCTATAAATGCATGATTTTACCCCTTAAACAAGCAAGTGGATAGAGTCCAAAATGTTAATTATTGGTGTAAAAACATAACAAGTCAGCATATATATGGGTGGCACAGTGGTTAGCACGTGGCCTCACAGCACCAGGAACCTGGGTTTGATTCCGACCTTGGGTGACTGTCTGTGTGGAGTTTGCACTTTCTCCCCGTGTCTACGTGGGTTTCTTCCCACAGTCCAAAGATGTGCAGGTAAGGTGGATTGGCCACTTTTTCAGTCAACCAAATAGAAGGGAACAAACTTAGGGATAAAGCAAAGAAGGGTCGCTCCTGATAGGGGCACTGCCCGAATGTAACAAAGATCAACGGAAACTGAAAAACCTCAAATGAGCGAAACGGCAGGCTGTTAGCACTGCTGCCTCACGGCGCTGAGGATCTGGGTTCGATCCTGGCCCTGGGTCACTGTCTGTGTGGAGTCTGCACATTCTCCGTGCACAACCCAAAGATGTGCAGGTTAGGTGGATTGGCCATATCTTTACAGTAAAAAATATATACAAGGCCAAACGGTACAAACACTAATTTTGTGTTGGAGAGCCACGCTAATGCCCCTTAGTGTCCAAAGATGTGCAGGTTAGGTGGATTGACTGTGCTAAATTGTCCCTTAGTGTCCAAAGATGTGTGTTAGGTAGATTGACCATGCTAAATTGTCCCTTCGTGTACAAAAGGTTAGGTATGGTTACTGGGATAAGAGAGGGGCATGGGCGAGGCATTGTGCTCTTTCGGAGGGGTGGTGCAGACTCAATGGGTCAAATAGCCTCCTTCTGCACTGTTGGGATTCTATGCTTGAACTGCATCAAGTGCAAGCTCATGACAGCTTTCAATGGAGAGGTCAATGCAGATGTTGAATGGTGGCAGTTCTTTATTTTAAATACAACTGTATTATGGGCTAACAGAAGCATAACAGTATTGTGATCGATGTAAGTTTAACAAAGTAGTTCACATTATAGTTTGAGATCGAGAGGCTGAACCTTTTCCATTAAAAAATTGCAGTTAAATCTCAGATAAAGTGTCTTTCCACTGTTGGACAATTAAACAACACTTGTTTTCAGATGGTGAAAACGGAAGTGAAAGCCTCAGTTTGCAGCATGATTGACATCTAATTGCACCAATCGGGAATGAGCATTTCGCGCGTTGATGCAAATATGGGCTGGCCTTCCGCCAGCTGGGCCAATCAGCGGGGAGTACAGGGCCGTCTCCATGGAGATCTGTGCCTCGCTCTCAAAGACCCGAGCGGCCGAATGCGCTGCCGGTCAATGGCCGCTCGGGCTCCGGGCGCTGAGGATCGCAATGCCCGGCACCCACCTTGTAGCTCTTTGCGTTCGTTTTGCTTGGCTTGATGATCTTTCAATAAGCGGGACAACATGGCGCCGGCGAGGTTCCTGAAGAAGGAGCGGCGAGACTGCCGCCGCCGCGCAAACTTCACGGGCCGATCTCGCGAGGGGGAGGGTCACGTGCACCGTTTAACAGAGCTCCATTGGCTGGTCTGCAAACCTGTCAACCCCCCCTGGGAAAGTATGAGGAGTGGTACTGAGCCCCAAAGCTCTCTCTTTGAACAGTAGGGTTATGGCCACCTCTTTATTCTGCACTGGGATGAAAGCAAATTACTGCAGATGCTGGAATCTGAAACCAGAGAGAAAATGCTGGAAAATCTCAGCAGGTTGGCAGCATCTGTAGGGAGAGAAAAGAGCTTCCAGTCCAGATGCCTCTTTTCTCTCCCTTGATGCTGCCAGACCTGCTGAGATTTTCCAGCATTTTCTCTTTCTTTCTTCTGCACCGACGGTTCAGCTGGTAGCGCTTTCACCTCCTGAGCTTCCACATTCCAGTCCCACTCCAGGGTTTGAGTGCAAAAAAAAACAAATCAAGACTGCCTCATGACTGCACAAACTTGAGGAAATGCTGCATTGTCCGGAGGTGCTATCCTTCAGATTACCCCATCTGGGTGGATGCAAAAGTTCCAATGGCATTAAGGTGGCACAGTGGTCAGCACTGTTGCATCACCGCGCCAGAGACACGGCTTCAATTCTGGCCTTGGATGACCATCTGTGTGGAGTTTGCATGTCTCCCCCCCCCCCCCCCCCCTTGCCAGTGTCTGCATGAGTTTCCTCTGGGTGTTCCGGAAGATGTGCAGGTTAGGTGGATTGGCCATGCTAAATTGTTCCTTTGTATCCAAAGATGTGCAGGTGAGATGGATTGGCCATGATCAATGTGTGGAGTTGCAGGGGTTGGAAGGGGAGTTGCCCAGGTCAAGTGCTCTTTTAAAGAGCTGGTGTAGATTCAATGGGCCAAATAGCCTCCTTCACCGTAGGGATTCTATGGATTTCAAGGAGGAGTAGCAGAGTTGTTCAAAGTGTGGGGAAATGGCACAGAAAAGGAGTTGAGGCCGGCATGGATCAGCCATGGTCATATTGAATGGCGGGCCAGGCTTGAAGGATGTGGTGGCCTACCCTGCTTCTAGTTTCTTGTGTTCTTGCGACTGCTATGTTTCCTCCCATTTATTACAATCCCAGACCAGACCCCAACAGTGGCTTGGCTAGCAACGCTAATATTTTATTTGAATTTCGTAAGACAGTGAGGAAAGGATACCTCGCCCCAGGAGTGGTTTCACAAAGAAATAGGGATATGGTATTTTAAAACAAAACTTTATTACTAATACAGTATTAAAATCTTTGACATTACACCAGAAAATAGGCAAAAATAAACCCTTAAACGATACTACTCAAGGCACTGAATACAATACACTTAATTGCTATCTTTATTCCCACTTAAATACGAAAATAAACCATCTCCGCTCTCAAACCACAATAAATACCAATGGCACAGAAGAATACTTGCTTTACAGAGTTATTCTTTGCGAAAGAGATCTTTTGACACTGCTTTAGGGCAGCACGGTAGCACAGTGGTTAGCACAGTTGTTTCACGGCTCCAGGGTCCCAGGTTCGATTGCCGGCATAGGTCACTGTCTGTGCGGAGTCTGCACGTTCTTCCCGTGTCTGCGTGGGTTTCCTCCGGGTGTAGAACAGTACAGCACAGAACAGGCCCCTCGGCCCTCGATGCTGTGCTGAGCAATGATCACCCCACTCAAACCCACGCATCCACCCTATACCCGCAACCCAACAACTCCCCCCTCCCCCCCCCCTTAACCTCACCATTAGGACACTACGGGCAATTTAGCATGGCCAATCCACCTAACCCGCACATCTTTGGACTGTGGGAGGAAACCGGAGCAACCAGAGGAAACCCACGCACACACAGGGAGGACGTGCAGACTCCACACAGACAGTGACCCAGCCGGGAATCGAACCTGGGACCCTGGAGCTGTGAAGCATTTATGCTAACCACCATGCTACTGTGCTGCCCCGGGTGCTCCGGTTTCCTCCCACAGTCCAAAGACATGCAGGTAGATTGGCCATGATAAATTGCCCCTTCGTGTCCAAAAAGGTGGGGTGGGGTTACTGGGTTATGGGGATAGGATGGAGGTGTGGGCTTGGGTAGGGTGCTCTTTCCAAGGGATGGTGCAGACTCGATGGGCTGAATGGCCTCCTTCTGCACTGTAAACTCTATGATCTATGCTTTACAGAGCAGATCTGACTCCGGTCCGAACCTGTGCAATCTGGCAATCTGGTTGGATGTCTTCAAACGCTGTTGTCAACTGTCTTGTTTCAGCTCCCCCTTGTCCTCCGACAAATCTGCACTGCTTTAAATACAATTAATATATTTTAATTAATTTACAGTGAGAGCAGAAAAATTTCACTGTGGACACCTTCAGCCAGATCAGAACTGAAACTGAAAAATGCTTTCCCGAAAAAACCTAATGCCTTTGCTCCACCCAGCAATTTCACCATCTCACCAAGCTGAAAACAAATCTACTCCCCCAAAGAATCCCATTAATCAAAACAAAACAGCATGAGTCCAAGATTTTTATGATGGTTAATTCCACCTCTGGCTCCTAAAATCTTGGTTGTCTTTTGACACAAGATTCTTTCAAAACATGACTGCAGCAGTTAAACACACTCTAACCCAAGCTTTTAACCCTTACTTCACCAAATACTTAAAATCCAACATATCAAAAATCCTATATTCATCACACATTGCAACAATGATGGCACTTCTGAAGTATTTCATTGGCTGTAAGACACTTGAGCCATCCAGTAGTTGTGAAAAAGCACAATATACATGCAAGTTTATCTTCTGTGGGTATTTAACCTGACTGGGTGTGGCCCCACACATTTTAGCTTTCACTTTGAATTTTGCATTCACTTGAATGGTGGGAAATGTGCCCAGATGCGGAGTCTCTGGGCTATGCCATCATCTGGGGTATTATGTCCAACCAGATTCTAAATTCCACTCCTGCATTTTTTAACAAGGATCTCTGGCAATCAAGAGTGGGAACCTTGGCTGTCCACGCGTCCCACCAATCTTCTTGTGCCTTGGAGGCTAATTGTTGTCCCACCGAAGAACAATCCAACCTGCAGTAGACGTCAGCCGTGTGAAAATGGGTGTTGATACAATTCTGGAAGAATGAGGTCTCCGGTTTGGCTGGTGGGATCTACCGACTTACTCAGTGCGCCCCTTGCCTGTATATTTAACAGCTTACAGAGGATCTGATTTTTCAGCTGGACTGCAGAGAAGGATAGGATACTAAAATTCTCAATGGGTAACAAGTCTTAATTGAGGTGTACAAAATTATGAGGGGAGAGATAGAGTGGACAGGATAAAATTGTTTCCTTTGGTGGAGAATTCTAGAACCAGGGGAAATAGTTTCAAGATAAGTGGCAGAAGGTGTCGAGGGGACATGAGGAAGAACTTCTTTACGCAGAGGGTAGTTGGAGTCTGGAATTCGCTGCCCAAGTTGGTGGAGGCAGAGATCCTAAACTCGTTTAAAAAATACCTGGATTTGCACCTTAATAGTAATAATCTTTATTATTGTCACAAGTAGGCTTACATTAACACTGCAATGAGGTTACTGTGAAAATCCCCTAGTCGCCACATTCCGCCGCCAGTTCGGGTCACAGAGGGAGAATTCAGAATGTCCAATTCACCTAACAGCACGTCTTTCAGGACTTGTGGGAGGAAACCGGAGCACCCGGAGGAAACCCACGCAGACACGGGGAGAACATGCAGACTCCGCACAGACAGTGACCCAAGCCGGGAATGGACCCTGGGACCCTGGTGCTGTGAAGCAACAGTGCTAACCACTGTGCTACCGTGCTGCCCACGCCTGCTCTAAGCTACAGGGCTATGGACCGGGTGCAGGAAGGTGGGATTAGAAAGGGCAGCTGGGTGTCCTCGAGCTGGCATGGACAAGATGGGCCAAATGGCCTCCTTCTGTGCTGTAACTTTTCTGTGCTTCTGGAAAATTCCACCTCCATTAGCTTGACTGTGGTTATGGGTGAATTGCCAGAAGGGATAAATCAAAGATATATTGTATGAGTATTGGAACAGGGAAGGGGCTATTGAAGTCTTTTAGTATGGCTGGGGGGGAGGGGGGTCACGTATTACCAACCTGGTTTAAATTTATAAGGAGGTCACTAAGTGTATGAGGGTAAACCCAGTTAGCAGTGTATGCTTAGATTTACAAAAAGGCTGCTGACAAGCTGCCACAAAATATAAGATACAGTCCTGTGTAATTGGGGGGCAGATCTTGGAGAAGACATTGAATCATAGAATTTACAGTGCAGGAGGAGGCCATTCGGCCCATCGATCCTGCACTGACTCTTGGAAAGAGCACCCTACCCAAGCCCACACCTCCACCCTATCCCCATAACCCAGTAACCCCACCCAACACTAAGGCAATTTTGGACACTAAGGGGCAATTTAGCATGGTCAATCCACCTAACCTGCACATCTTTGGACTGTGGGAGGAAACCGGAGCACCCGGAGGAAACCCACGCAGACACAGGGAAAACGTGCAGACTCCGCACAGGCAGTGACCCAGCGGGGAATCAAACCTGGGACCTTGGAGCTGTGAAGCAACAGTGCTAACCACTGTGCTGCCGTATTGGTTTTACTCTTCTAGCCAGAAGGTTGTTGGGAATGTTTGTGGGTCTGCGTGCATTACTAATGGAAACCCACAAGGATTGGTATTGGAACTGCTGCTGTTTCCAAACTTTTAACATTCTGAAATGAAGCATTGAGGGAACCATTTGCAAGTTGGTGGATAGTACAGAATTGTGAGGGTGTGTTAGAACCTTTCCTGAGGAAAATAGGAAAACAGTCAGCTCTGGATGTTTCTTCTACCACAATGCTGCGGATGCTGGATCAATGGAAATTTTCAAGACTGAAATCAAACGATTTTTGGTATATCATGGTAACAAGGGATACAGAGTTATGCTACAGAACAACTGTGGTCAAGTGGCCTGTCTTTGTTTCTGTGTAAGATGTGATAAAAGAATGGGCCTATATCTGGCATATCAAATTTAACATGGATAAATTAGTGTTATACACATGGCTGGGGCTAGTGCCATCCGTGCACATATCATGCAGGGCTCTGAAGTAACATCTTGTGAGGAATGTACGAATTTCAGATGTACTGTATGATACGTATTTGGTGAAGTAAGGGCTAAGATTCTATGTAAAGCCTTGGGTTAGAGTGTTTTACTGCTGTAGTCATGTTTTTTAAAAAATCCTAGTTTGAAAGGCAAGTATATTTTAGGAGCCAGGGGTACAATTAGTTATCTTAAAAAGGTTGGGCTAATGCAGTTTTTTTTTATTAAGGGGATTCCCTGGGGAGTAACTTAGTTTTCAGCTTGGTGACATGATGTAATTGCTGGATAGAGCTAAGGCACCAGGCTTTTTGAGAAAGCATTTTCAGTTCAGTTCTAATCTGGCTGAAGCTGAGACCACAAGTTCGGCAGTTTGTTCTCACTGTAAGTTAGTATTTAACAGTATTTAAAGCAGTGCAGACAAGGGGGAGCTGAAACAAGCCGGCTGAAAACAGCTTTGGAAGAGATACAGCCAGAGTTGCTGCAGGGGTCTGACAGGAGTCAGATTTGTTTCTGTAAAGCAGTGTGAAGAGATGTCTTTCTCAAAGAATATCTCTGTAACGCAAGTATTCCTCTGTGTCATTGGTATTTAAGGTGGATTGAGAGCGGAGATGGTTTATTTTCTTGTTGTTTAAGTGGGACTAAAGATAGCAATTAAGGTTTAGGCTTGCTGGATCAGCAAGTCTTTCTTGTCTCTTTTTTTCTTTTTCTACACTTGTCCATGCACACCAAGTTATGCGGAAGGAGAATTACATAAGTGTCATCTTTTAAATTACAAACATGATCATAAACATATTTTTTTATTACTTCATGGGATGTGGGCATCGATGGCTGGGCCAGCGTTTATTGCCCATCCTGGAGGGCATTTGAGAGTCACCCACATTGCTGTGGGTCTGGAGTCACATGTAGGCCAGACCGGGTAAGGACAACAGTTCCTGCCCTAAAGGGCATTAGTGAACCAGATGGGTTTTTACGTAATTCCAGAATTTTTTTTTATTGAATTCATCTGCCTGGCGGGATTTGAACCTGGATCCCCCAGAGCATGATTCTGGGTCTCTTCAAGAACAAACTAACAAGATGCTATTTTCATGCATTCATAGGTATTGAGATGTGAAATCCTGTCATGGCAGGATCCAAGATACCAGAAGATTGAGATATGTGACATACTGTTGCAATGCCAAATTGCGCTAATTAGTTGTAATTAGAAGCCATTAATGGATAGAGAAGCAGAGGGATGCTGACATTTGATGCTTACAATTTAACAGCTATTGCCAATTGTTGAGAAGATATTGAAAAAACAATTTGTCAAGACTCGAGACAACGTGAACAGTGCCAAACTTTTACATGGAACAGACACCCTTCCCTCATCAGCTTCTTACTAAATTGCAAATCTTGAAAATATTGTATAGTTTAGTTCTACCTTCCTCTTCCCTCACCCACACAACGCAAAGCTTGCCGCCTCCTCCTGAATACCATGACTTGTGCTCAACCTCTGTGCCCTTGGTCATCAGCGACCCTCTTGAATCTGGCCTATATGTGAACCTAGGGGCTGGTTTAGCTCACAGGGCTAATCGCTGGCTTTTAAAGCAGACCAAGGCAGGCCAGCAGCACGGTTCAATTACCGTACCAGCCTCCCCGAACAGGCACCGGAATGTGGCAACTAGGGGCTTTTCACAGTAACTTCATTTGAAGCCTACTTGTGACAATAAGCAATTTTCATTTCATTTTTTCATTTCACCTGATTTTTTAAATTCATTTACGGGATGCGGGCGTCAATCACTGGCTGTGCCAGCATTTATTGCCCGTCCCAAATGCCCTCCAGGGGGCAGTTAAAGAGTCAACCACATTGCTGTGGCTCTGGAGTCACATGTAGGCCAGACCGGGTAAGGACGGCAGATTTCCTTCCCTAAAGGACATTATGAAATGAAATGAAAATCGCTTATTGTCACGAGTAGGCTTCAAATGAAGTTACTGTGAAAAGCCCCTAGTCGCCACATTCCGGCGCCTGTTCGGGGAGGCTGTTACGGGAATTGAACCGTGCTGCTGGCCTGCTTGGTCTGCTTTCAAAGCCAGCGATTTTAGCTGTGTGCTAAACAGCCCCTGAACCAGATGGGTTTTTACAACAATCGACAATGGTTTCATGGTCATCTTTCGACGTTTTAATTCAAATTGTACCATTTCCCTGGATTATTACCATGGGCAGCACGGTAGCACAGTGGTTAGCACAGTTGCTTCACAGCTCCAGGGTCCCAGGTTCGATTCCCGGCTTGGGTCACTGTCTGTGCGGAGTCTGCACGTTCTCCCCGTGTGTGCGTGGGTTTCCTCCGGGTGCTCCGGTTTCCTCCCACAGTCCAAAGATGTGCAGGTTCGGTGGATTGGCCGTGATAAATTGTCCCTTAGTGTCCAAAAAAAAGATTGGTGGGGTTATGGGGATAGGGTGTAGGCGTGAGAACAAAGAACAAAGAAAAATTACAGCACAGGAACAGGCCCTTCGGCCCTCCAAGCCTGTGCCAATCCAGATCCTCTATCTAAAACTGTCGCCTACTTTCTAAGGATCTGTCCCTGCCCATTCATGAATCTGTCCAGATATATCTTAAATGACGCTATCGTGCCCGCCTCTACCACCTTAGGTAGGGTGCTCTTTCCAAGAGCTGGTGCAGACTCGATGGGCCGAATGGCCTCATTCCCCCTTCCTTAAGGATGAATATTCAGAAACTATTTGATTCTGGAGGACATCACAAACTAAACCCAGCTCTACCCTCGACAAATATCTGCATGCAGATCTTTCTGAAAAAATCACTGTGCAGTATATAGAAATTACCACACCCAAACAAGGCTGAGGACAGAAATTGAGATCGGCCAGCTGAACAGTTACCTGGCTGTACGGCTCATCCACCACACTGTGTCATACTTTCTCTCTTCTGACTCCAGGTACCCCGAAATCTACCAAACGTTGGCTAAATTGGAGATGACAATCTGCTGCAGTATTTTTTAGCAGTTCAGTCAATGGAGGTTATATTTGAGAGGAAGGTATTTATTGCCTCTGGATTAACATTTAATCATATGAACGGCCTCTTTGTGACACAGCTACTCAATTATAGCTCAGTGTTTAGTATTTTTAGTTTTTGATGATCGAAATTATGATTCCATTTTATTCATTTTTTTAGTTTGAAAGGGAGCCTTTAACCAAATGTGAGTTTGTCTCCTGCCCAGTGAGCATTCTTCATGGTCCTTTGTGTTGCAATTGTGCTGCTATCTTCTCCGGCATCCAGCACTGCGAGGGCAGCATCTGCGGGGCCGACATGACCAGCCATACTTTGTATATCTGTAAGAAATTGGAGGAAGAGAGAGACCAACAATCAGTTAGGGCTTCTATCCCGGGACCTTCAAATCCCTTAAGCCTCCCCCACCCTTACATGTCCCGCCTTCTCTCACAGTGCCATCCACCGAGCCAGTTGTGCTGGAAAACCTCGCTCTGCACACTCACCCCCGGCCACAGCTGGGACCCCTAGACCCCAGACTCCTGCCGAGAACATCAGAGAGACCGTATTCAAGTGCCCTCCCCTGAACCACACACTTACCCTTTGGTCGCGAGCATATCCCAGTACTGAAGTCCAGCTCTTGAGTGTTTGATTGTTGGCTGCTGCCTTACATAGATACATAGAAGATAGGAGCAGGAGGAGGCCTTTTGGCCCTTCCAGCTGCTCCGCCATTGATCACGATCAAGGCTGATCATCCAACTCAATAGCCTAATCCTGCTTTCTCCCCATAGCCTTTGATCCCATTCTCCCCAAGTGCTATATCCAGCCGCCACTTGAATATATTCAAAGTTTTAGCATCAACTACTTCCTGTGGTAATGAATTCCACAGGCTCACCACTCTTTGGGTGAAGAAATGTCTCCTTATCTCTGTCCGAAATGGTTTACCCTGAATCCTCAGGCTGTGACCCCTGGTTCTGGACACACCCATCATTGGTAACATCTTCCCTGCATCTACCCTGTCTAGTCCTGTCAGAATTTTATAAGTCTCTATGAGATCCCTCCTCGTTTTTCTGAACTCTAGCGAGAACAATCCCAACCTAGTCAATCTCTCCTCATATGACAGTTCCGCAATCCCTGGAATCAGTCTGGTAAACCTTTGCTGCACTCCCTCGAGAGCAAGAACATCCTTCCTCAGAGAAGGAGACCAAAACTGCACACAATACTCCAAGTGTGGCCTCACTAAGGCCCTGTATAATTGCAGCAACACATCCCTGCGTCTATACTCGAAGCCTCTCGCAATGAAGGCCCACATACCATTAGCCTTCTTTACTGTCTGCTGCACCTGCATGCTTACCTTCAGCGAATGGTGCACAAGGCACCCATGTCCCACTGCACACTTACAACCATTCAGGTAGTAATCTGTCTTCCTGTTTTTGCTTCCAAAGTAAATAACCTCACACTTATCCAAATTATACTGCATCTGCCATTGCCCACTCCCCAACCTGTCCAGGCCTTGCTGTCGGATCCCTGCATCCTCGTCACAATTCACCCTCCCACCTAATTTGGTATCATCTGCAAACTTTGAGATGTTACATTTTGTTCCCTCATCCAAATCATTAATATATATTGTGAATAGCTGGGGTCCCAGCACCGATCCCTGTGGTACCCCACTGGTTACTGCCTGCAATTTGAAAAGGACCCATTAATCCCTACTCTTTGTTTCCTCTCTGCCAACCAGTTTTCTATCCACCTCAATATATTTCCCCCAATCCCATGCGCTTTAATTTTGCATAATAATCTCTAACACAGGACTTTGTCAAACGCCTCTATGGTGCTGAAGCTTCTGGAGTTCAGGTGAACTGTTCAAGCTTCAAAGTTCGATTGAAATGCGATGCAATAATTATCGTCTGAGACATGGCTTGTGCACCCTCGAGAAGCCATTTGAAAGCTGTGTAATGCTCTCACAGCTTATTAAACCAATTCCTCATTAGCCTTCAGATATGAAGCTAGAGGCTGCTCACAGTCAAAGGGAGTTAAAGTGACCTTCAGGATAGTACTAAGAGCGGGGCTCTGTCCTGGAAGTGTTTGGTAGGGCATGCAGACAGCAGCTGTAATTGCCCCTGTTATGGGCATTATGGGTATCTACAATATTTAAAGAGGGCTTGGAGGCCTCACAGACGAAAAGCCCCTTACCCACACCCCACCTCTCCCGTCCCAGGGGTGACCCCTGACCTGGAAAGCTTTAGCCCCCCTGATCAAGCCAACCCTCCTGAGGAGACCCCCAACCCCGAGCACGGGGGCAGAGGCTCCAGTGCCCGTGAGCTGCATGCCAGAAAATGAAAATGGCTACTCACCTCCTCAGTCACCCTGAACAGCCATTGCTCCACCTTCATGTTTTTAAAAAGGAGCACTAAACGACGCCCATGTGATTTGTCACTGGGGAGCCGGTTAATTCCCAGGAGGCCATTGCATTTGACCTCAATAGCGCTGATCCGGAACTTGCCACTTGGAGCAGACTGGTTAGACAGCAAACTGATTCGCGCCTGGCGTGAATCTCAATTTTGGTCTTTCCGCTATTTAACCAGCGCGTCCAGATCGCCGCCAGGCACAATGTGGTGATTAAATTATACCCGGAATATATTTTGGTGAGCCAAATATTTTTAATATTGAAATATTGAGTCGTTTTTTATAGTAAGCTGAACTACTTTAAATTGGAAATCTCAATCTTAACTTCTGTGTACATTTTTACACACTGGTTAACTAGCCAGCTGAAATCTGATAGAGAATTCTGAAATATGATAAGTTAAAAGCCAAATCAAATGAGCCAATTATCAGGAATATTCTGACAAAAGAATCATTACTTTCTATTCTTGCCTTTTCAGTAATTTTCAATTTCCATTGGTTCCTTTTTTTGCTCAGTAACAAAGTTCCTTTTGTCAAATTAAATGACTTTTAGTTGACCGCAGTATAATTTCCCTGATGGCCCAATGCTTAAAATTATTTTGTGGCTTTGTGCCACACAGACAAAAAAAAAGGTTTGAAAGTCAAGCCCCAAGTCCCAATCTGTGCTGCATTTGGTCATTTGTTTGACAGAGCCAGCAATCACTCCAATTATCCCTTGTACACTTAGGCAACCGAGTGAAAAGTCACTGAATTCATAGAATTTCCAGTGCAGAAAGAGGCTATTCGGCCCATCGAGTCTGCACCGGCCCTTGGAAAGAGTACCCTACTTAAGCCCACGCCTCCACCCTATTCCCGGAACCCAGTAACCCCACCTAACCTTTTGGACACTGAGGGGCAAATCTAACTTGCACATCTTTGGACTGTGGGAGGAAACCGGAGCACCCGGAGGAAACCCGCGCAGACACGGGGAGAACGTGCATACTCCACATAGACAGTCATCCGAGGCCGGAATCGAACCTGGGTCCCTGGTGCTGTGAGGCAGCAGTGCTAACCACTGTGCCGCCCCATTCACGTATTCCACTTCTGATGCTATCTAATGACTGGCACCAGAGATGGATATGTATGGATGTTAGAGGTGGGCAGGTCACTGACCAATGCTGCCACACCTGGGTAAATAGTCCATCAACATTCTTTTCATGAGAAAACCCACACAATATGATTATGTGGATGAGGTACTGATGAGTGCAAGACAAAAAGCTTTGACAACATGTATCTTTTTTTAAGCAAAACTCATGACTAGAAGTAGGAACCTTGGCTGATTTTATGTATTTTTCTTGCTGCCTCCCCGTCTCCACTAGCCCAGACATGTGGGAAATTGTTGCAACCCCTTCAGATGTCCTGTCTTAAATAGGCTACTGTACAGATATGATATTGAATTGGTGTGATATTGGAGCTTTCCAATTTGTGGCTGAGCTTCAAGGAGTGTTTACTAGTTGAACCAATTGTGGAGTGCAACACATTTTGATAAACAGCAACAAGGAGGTGTAGTGATCTGTATATCTGTACATGCACACAGGGTGAATCTATAGTCATTACAGCTAAGTGATCACTAGATGGCAGCACTAACAAGGGGTATAAAGACAGACTTAATCTGAGTTCCCGCCTCTTCTTGTGTATTGTGACTACTGACTAGAAGCAGAGAGTTAGCGCAGAGTTGAGTGTAGATAGTCATAATTTATTCTTATTCAAGCTTGTTTATTTCATAGATAGTAAAAGTATTTGAAATAGAACAAACTCATAGTTTATTTGTTTAGTTATTCAATAAATTATTTGCTTTCATTGGGCGACTATGAGTGTTAATCAACATTGAGTTTAAGAGCATCTTGGTAAGAAGCAAATGAGTAACATACATTACAACAAGTAATATTACATGTTACCAGGAGTAGTAATATAATATAACATGGTACCAGGAAAATAGCTTCAAGAAAACTTACTAGATAGATTAGACAAGAATTAGACAGAAAACAAGAAAATTTGTACCGAATATTCGACTTTGGAAGGCTTTGCAGCATTTGGATCCTCGAAGAACAATCGACTCGATGGACCACGTCCAAGCTCATTGCCAACTAAAAATATTTCATACAGTCGACTATTGCTGCGGATGAGAACACATTGGGAGAGAAGTCGAAAGGGGATAGAGTGCAGGAAGGCTGGGTTGGGTAACAAGTAGGTTTACTGGGCATGTTCAATGGAGAAAAGAATGCCATCTAAAATTCCCTGAGAATGCTGATGTGCACACAATATACACAAACCATTTCTCAAAACTAAACTCACGTCTGCCAAAGTAACTGTGGCATCTCCACAATAACTGGATTGTTTATGCTGCAAATGGAAACCCTCCATTTTATCTACCACAGGAAGCGATTGCTCCAGTCAAAGATTCCACGGGAGCTTTGAATGCTACAGTAACAAAACCTCAAAGGTCACAACAACCTCTTTTGCAGGGGGTAAGAAGAGAGAGAAGAATAGATTGTGATGGTAAATTAAGTTTCTTAAACATAATACTCAAATTGCAACTTTATAGAAGCTCAACTGAGGAAAAGAAGAGTGTTTCTATCGAATAGTTATTCCTAATGTGATATATCAGCGGTGGACAAGATCAAAAAGCTAAATACCTTGAATTGGAATGTTTGCAAGAATTAATCTTGGCTGCATAACATATCCAAGAAGGGGACCAATCTCTGTACACTTCACTAATAGCAATGGTTTCCATATTTGGGCAAATATTGACCTGCACTCTGAGATGCTTTGTCCGAAAAGATATCTACCCCATCAAATCCTTGCAATCTGATCATGGTGGTTAATCTGGATTGCGCCCACCAAAGCCCTCCAGCACTGACCCTGATGGAGTTTAACATCAGTGAGGAAGCACACTGTTTATGTGGGTCAGACAGACACAAGTATCACTATAGGTGCATCTCTGATGGCAGCCTGTCCTGTCCAGATGGGAAATTCAACGCCTGCCATTGGGGGCAGGGAGGAGAGGAACATAGAACATAGAACATAGAACAGTACAGCACAGAACAGGCCCTTCGGCCCTCAATGTTGTGCCGAGCCATGATCACCCTACTCAAACCCACGTATTCACCCTATACCCGTAACCCAACAACCCCCCCCTTTAACCTTACTTTTATTAGGCCACTACGGGCAATTTATCATGGCCAATCCACCTAACCCGCACATCTTTGGACTGTGGGAGGAAACCGGAGCACCCGGAGGAAACCCACGCACACAGGGGGAGGATGTGCAGACTCCACACAGACAGTGACCCAGCCGGGAATCGAACCTGGGACCCTGGAGCTGTGAAGCATTTATGCTAACCACCATGCTACCCTGCTGCCCCAAAGGATTTTCCAGTTCCTCCTCTGCATGCCCGACTCCAGCTGCGACCATGTCCTCATCGCTTGTCTAAACGGGGGAGCCATCAGGATTTCGAAAAAAAGAAAACTCGCTCCTTCCTTTAGGAATCCAGGCCCTTCACTGAGTTGAGATCCCGCACCCTAGTTGGGCCGACTGACCACATCTGGATGCCAATCTGTCTCGACTTATTCTGTGTATCAGCTTTCATTCAGCATTATACCAGGTCCCCGCTCAGCCTGACAAGCAGACATTCTCAGTTTGCAGCACTTCCGTCTCTGCGTCCAATCTATCCAACACCACAACATTATCACATCCCCCTCTACCCTGGCCACAGATTTGCTCGGAGAAATTGCGAATTGTATACTAATTGTGCTTAATTGCATGTCGGCATTCACTGAAGATTCACTGAAGCGCCTATAAATAGACAGAGGCCAAGCTGACCATTAATGTGTGCAGGCAGTGGGTGGTTGGGGGAGTCATTTTAGAACAGAAAACATACAGTGCAGAAGGCTGCCATTCGGCCCATCGTGTCTGCACCGACCCACTTAAGCCTCACTTCCACCCGATCCCCGCAACCCAATTACCCCTCCTAACCTTTTTGGTCACTAAGGGCATCACGGTAGCATTGTGGATAGCACAATTGCTTCACAGCGCCAGGGTCCCAGGTTCGATTCCGGCTTGGGTCACTGTCTGTGCGGAGTCTGCACATCCTCCCCGTGTCTGTGTGGGTTTCCTCCGAGTGCTCCGGTTTCCTCCCACAGCCCAAAGATGTGCAGGTTAGGTGGATTGGCCATGCTAAATTGCCCTTAGTGTTGGGTGGGTTACTGGGTTATGGGGATAGGGTGGAGGTGTTGACCTTGGGTAGGGTGCTCTTTCCAAGAGCCAGTGCAGACTCGATGGGCCGAATGGCCTCCTTCTGCACTGTAAATTCTATGATAATCCTGGCCAATCCACCCAACCTGCACATCTTTGGACTGTGGGAGGAAACCGGAGCACCCGGAGGAAACCCACGCAGACACGGGGAGAACATGCAGACCCCGCACAGACAGTGACCCAGCGGAGAATCGAACCTGGGACCCTGGCGCTGTGAAGACACCATTTGCTGAAGGTAAGCATGCAGGTGCAGTAGGCGGTAAAAACGGCTAATGGTCTGTTGGCCTTCATTGCGAGAGGTTTTGAGTATAGAAGCTGGGGTGTGTTGCTGCAATTGTACAGGGCCTTGGTGAGGCCACACCTGGAGTATTGTGGGCAGTTTTGGTCTCCTTCTCTGAGGAAGGATGTTCTTGCTCTCGGGGGAGTGCAGCGAAGGTTTACCAGACTGATTCCAGGGATGGTGGGACTGTCATATGAGAAGAGATTGACGCGGTTGGGATTGTTCTCGCTGGAGTTCAGAAGAATGAGGGGGGATCTCATAGAGACTTATAAAATTCTAACAGGACTAGACAGGGTAGATGCAGGGAAGATGTTACCAATAATGAGTGTGTCCAGAACCAGGGGTCACAGTCTGAGGATTCAGGGTAAACCATTTTGGACAGAGATAAGGGGACATTTCTTCACACAAAGAGTGGTGAGCCTGTGGAATTCATTACCACAGGAAGTAGTTGATGCTAAAACTTTGAATATATTCAAGAGGCGGCTGGATATAGCACTTGGGGAGAATGGGATCAAAGGCAATGGGGAGAAAGCAGGATTAGGCTATTGAGTTGGATGATCAGCCATGCTCGTGATGAATGGCAGAGCAGGCTCGAAGGGACCAAAAGGCCTCCTCCTGCTCCTATCTTCTATGTATCTATGTATGCAGTGATGTCAGAGAGTTGATGGAGCTGTGCTGTCTGTCTTTCACTTTTGTTTTTTAGCGGGCAGCTACAGTGTGTTTTAGTTTTGTTTTGAGAGCTGGATAGCTGTGGGTAAAGCAAACAGCTGTATAAGGATCTCTCTCTGCAATCCAAAGACTGTCTCCAGATCATTTGAGGATTTGAAAGTGATAACTGCTCTCAGTAGAGAATTTAAACCTGATCTCTGTGTTAAAAAGGGTCTTTTGTCTTCTGGATGTTGTAAGGAAAGATGAAGGGTTACTTATAGAGTACGTATTATTTTGGGGGAGTATTTTAGTTGATGTTTCCGGTGTGTGTTTAAAAATGTTAATGGGATTCATAAAATAAACATTGGATTGGATTTGTTTATTGTCACGTGTACCGAGGTACAGTGAAAAGTATTTTTCTGCAAGCAGCTCAACAGATCATTCAGTACATGGGAAGAAAAGGGAATTAAACAGAATTCAAGAAAATACATTGTTTTGCTTTAAAAAATACTGTTCCATTTCTGCTGTGCCACACCCGTATAGTGGGCCGTGTGCTCCCCATACCACAATCTATTAAAAGCTGTGGGTCAGGTGAACTCCATGATACACTTTGGGGTTCTCTAAACCCTGGCCCATAACAAAGGAATCATGTGGGTATCAATGAAGTGCTGCATAAAATATTTAGCTGATCAACCAGGCTACAAAATGACAACCGCCCTGACATGGGTAGTTCGGGCAAATATTTCATTCCAGACGGTTGGAAGGTATGGTCCCTTTAAATTAGTCCATGGGCAAAAACCCAAGTTGCCTTCAATGTTGTGTGATCATCTTCCAGGCCCTACAATTAGTGTACATTTGAATATTTTACATGTAGGGGGAAGGCCTTTCATCAAGGCGAAAGTCTCAGAGAGCACTCGGTCATCATGTAAGATCAGCCAAAGCAGAATTTAATTCAAGAGATTTGGTGTATTACAACAGAAAGGGTCATAAGGAATGGAAAAGTCTTGCTCGGAGGGCCGAAGGGCCTGCTGCTGTGTATTATAGATAACAGGTTGTGATGGTCAGACACTACTTCCCAACAGGGCAATCAAACTGAGATTCAGTCCTCACCATTAATCAGAATGAATTACAAAATCCTAGAATCTGAGCAGCTGATATGAGGAAAATGAGGCACTTGTACCACAAATGCTTATGTGTTTTGTGATGAAAGTTTTGAGGATCAAAATATAGAACAGTACAGCACAGAACAGGCCCTTCAGCCCTCAATGTTGTGCCGAGCAATGATCACCCTACTCAAACCCACGTATCCACCCTATACCCATAACCCAACACCTCCCCCCCCCCCCCCCCATACCTTACTTTTTAGGACACTACGGGCAATTTAGCATGGCCAATCCACCTAACCCGCACATCTTTGGACTGTGGGAGGAAACCGGAGCACCCGGAGGAAACCCACGCACACACGGGGAGGACGTGCAGACTCCGCACAGACAGTGACCCAGCCGGGAATCGAACCCGGGACCCTGGAGCTGTGAAGCATTTATGCTAACCACCATGCTACCGTGGCCGATCAAGGGCTGCATAATGTTAATATGAGCGTTTATGAGTCAGAGGACAGAGCTATCACATCCATAGGCCAATTACCCAGTGTAGGTCCACAAGTGACATATATTCAGGAGGCGTCCAGCGAATATTGGATCCCACCCATTGTTGTATGTGCATGAAAGTCTCTTAGCAACTTTAAATATTGGTTTGAATATTTGGTTGAACGTTGGCCAAGAAACTAGGTCCATGACTGGCAGAATGGTGTGAATGGGCAGAGTAATAAAGGGCATTGAAAGTACTGGCGGTCAGTTTGGAAATGTCACTTACATCAAAACACAATCACGTACCGAGATAGATACGTTTCTGATTAAAAAATGGGTTGAAGGGATATGGGGCACAGGTAGGGAGGTGGATTTTAGACCAGGAAGAGATCAGCCATGATCTGATTGAATAGCGGAGCAGGCTCGAAGGGCTGAATTGCCTACCTTTGCTCCAAATTCCTATGTCCCTATGTACTGAGAATGTTCCTCCAATAGTGCAAGAGGACGATCTTGCACCAGTAGGCCCGACAGACGCAGATGTGCAACTGGAGCCACAGCTTGAATAGATTACAGAAAGTAATAAAGGTCACAGAACACTCTCGCAACAGAATTAGAAATCCTCATTTGGGTGGCTGCCAGTAAGCCTGAGGGTCCACTAATAAGGGCGGCACAGTAGCTCAGTGGCTAGCACTGTTGCTTCACAGCACCAGGGTCCCAGGTTCGATTCCGGTTTGGGTCACTGTCTGTGCGGAGTCTGCACGTTCTCCCCGTGTCTGTGTGGGTTTCCTCCGGGTGCTCCGGTTTCCTCCCACAAGTCCCGAAAGACGTGCTGTTAGGTGAATTGGACATTCTGAATTCGCCCTCTGTGACCCGAACAGGCGCCGGAATGTGGCGACTAGGGGCTTTTCACTGTAACTTAATTGCAGTGTTAATGTCAGCCTACTTGTGACAATGATAAAAATTATTAAGCAAGGCAAAACAATGGGAATTAGATGGCTGAAGAGAGTTTGAAGTTTATTCTGAGGTATGAGGCAAGTGGAAACCGGCTTTATCAAGAGGGAGATTTGTACTGAAAATGCCCTTGCAGGCGGGGCCTGAAAGGGGAGGCCCGTTGCTAGGGGATTTGAAGAGTGGCTGGGTGATATAGATGTTGGAGTGGACTCTCCCACAGCTGGAAAAATAATCTTAAACTTTCTAGCTCTTCTAACTACACATTCATGGGAATGTTGATCAATTGACATGAATGCTGCATTTCTGAACCGTGATGCTTTTCACAGAGAAGTGTTCTTGAATCCACCGAAAGAGGCTGCAGATGCAGAAGGAAAACTATGGAAGCTAAACAAATGTATCTATGGCCTGAATGATGCCTCCAGGGTGTGGTATTTTCTGGTGAGATCTATTTTGATTAAAATAGGTTGTATTGAATTAAAAGCAGATCCTGCAGTGTTTTCTTGGTATTAAATGAAAATATTCCAGCATCTTCATAATGCATGTTGATTTCTAATGAGGCGGTACTATGGAATTTGAGAAATGTGTTATTAATAGGATTTGAGTAGAATTTAAAATTGAGTCAGGCTTGGTTTTTAAAAAAATATATTGGTTTAAATATTAGGTTGAATAGGGATGGAATAGTAGTGGACTCACCAACATTAAGGGCATTTAAATGGTTATTGGATAAACATATGGATGATAATGGAATAGATGGACTTTAGATTGGTTTCACAGGTCGGTGCAACATCGAGGGCTGAAGCGCCTGTACTGTGCCGTAATGTTCTAACTGTAAGTCGACAATCCTATTCAGAGTGTTAGAACATAGAACAGTACAGCACAGAACAGGCCCTTCGGCCCTCGATGTTGTGCCGAGCAATGATCACCCTACTTAAACCCACGTAACCCGTATACCCGTAACCCAACAATCCCCCCATTAACCTTACACTACGGGCAATTTAGCATGGCCAATCCACCTAACCCGCACATCTTGGGACTGTGGGAGGAAACCGGAGCACCCGGAGGAAACCCATGCACACACGGGGAGGACGTGCAGACTCCACACAGACAGTGACCCAGCCGGGAATCGAACCTGGGACCCTGGAGCTGTGAAGCATTGATGCTAACCACCATGCTACCGTGAGGCCCCGTTACTTCCCGATTATCGTACAGGTCATCACAGAAATATTATGTCATATCTAGTCAAAGCAAATGAGGAGCATTGATTGGTCAGTTAAACTGGCTCAGACTAGACCAGGTGCTCATGTTGACGCATTGGACTTGAGAGCTACAATGAAACACTCTAAAGTAGAGAATGGTTTAAGGGCAAATAAAGTAATTAAAATTAAATCTGGGGAAATGTGTACTTTAGTTCCCATCCTTAGGTGACCTAAAGAACATGAAACGCAGCATTTTTAGCAATGCTTCACATTCTACTCTTCCCGATGGGAAACGTTGTACCTTAGCTTGGGAACCTAGGAAAACAAAAAGCGTTGGCTAAAAAGTACTTTAGATGCTGAAACGCTGGCTTGAGGCAGTGGCTATGGGATTCTAATTATGAAATATTTTAAATGACATTCTGTACCAGGGATATACTAAAGATGGCGTACCCATTGAATGTTAAGTAGATAATCATTCATTGTAGGATAACATCTTACAAAAAGTGCAAGTAAGGAAAGATTATATCCGGGATTTTCCGCTTCCGTTAGGGTCGGACCGGTTTAGCGAAGGGAGCGGAAAATATCGTGAGGAGGCCAAAGTCCTGTTTGATGTTGGCGTGGAAGCTTGCCGCGATTGTCCATTCTCCCCGTCAGTGACAGGCTGCATTTCCCGCTGTTCAACGTTGGGAACATCATTATAATACATTTGCATCTCATTATCGGGCCCGCATGTCAGAATCATTCCCCCGCCCAGGGTGGCGTGATGTCAGAAGGTGTGTACCTGGCGAGCATCCCTTTGAGGGGAGACTATCGAGTGTGAAAAGCGCCATTCCTGAAGATGCCTTTTGCTGTTGGGCCACAGGGTCCTTGGAATGGCCTCACAGAGGGAAGGGAAGCCTGAGGCAGTGCGATGGGTTGGTGGGCAGTCATCACGGACTGATGGTTCTGCTCAAATCTGGGAGGAGTTGGGGGCTTCTGGAGGTGGGATGTTAACAAGAGCAAGGCTAATGGAAACATGTCAGTGAGCATTACCCTGTTGCAGCTAAGCCGTTCAGCTGTAACTCAATCGACATACCTGGAGTGAAACTAGTCATGCAATTATGTCCACTCAAGCACCACTTATGTGTGTGAGTGCCACTGATTGCTCCTCAGCATTTAACCCTTGGCGCATTGACTTCTGAAATCACTGGCTGCCGTGGTGTGCCTGTACCATTGGTCAACTGGGCAATCAATTATATTCCCTTAGAGATTTAACAGTGGTACTCCTAATGCTTGGCTGTGTGCTGAGGTGTGTATTGACAAGTGCCCTCCATACACCAGATTGTGTGCAAGGCCTTGGAGTGAAGCTTAGGACAATACCTGCACCTGAGATGAGAGATCAGGAGGCAGTAGAGTGGGCCAAAGCTGTGGGAAAATGTGGTGTGGAATCTTGCCAAAGCAGAATGTTAAGTAAGGACTGGCCATCAATGTGATGGTCAGAACATGAGGCTTTGAGAGGTAGCTTCTGACGATGATTGGGCAAAGAGTGGTCCTTCGGAGACAGATGCTAACTGTCAAGTCTCTCTCTTTGATACTGCAATGAGGAGAACATGAAAACATGGAACCTGGTACTCTCACTGCCATTCTTCTCGCTTTTAGGCAAGAGGGAAGAGGAATACATCAATGGAGGCACCTGGCTCATCAAAGGCAGGAGCAGAACAGTGACGAGGAAAGGGCCTACTCCTCACACAGAGGGTGAACCCCAGAGAGCCACGGCTTGGAAGCATCTTGTTAGACCCAGAGTCTGCAGACAGCGCCTAACACATCTGCAGATGTCCGAGAACCAGTGTCGCTGAAGACTACACATGTCCAGAGAACTGGTCGGTCACACCAGGATGCCATTGACTGCACTCATGTGGTACTCAGATCTCCGGGGAATCAAGTTGTGAACTACGTGAATAATAATCTTTATTGTCACAAGTAGGCTGACATTAACACTGCAATGAAGTTACTGTGAAAAGCCCCTAGTCGCCACACTCCGTCGCCTGTTTGGGTACACAGAGGGCGAATTCAGAATGTCCAATTCACCTAACAGCACGTCTTTCGGGACTTGTGGGAGGAAACCGGAGCACCCGGAGGAAACCCACGCAGACACGGGGAGAACGTGCAGACTCCGCACAGACAGTGACCCGGCCGGGAACCGAACCTGGGACCCTGGCGCTATGAAGCAACAGTGTTAACCACTGTGCTACCGTGTAAGGGCTTCCACTCGCTGAATGTTCAGCTGGTCTGCGACCACGCCAAGCACATCCTCCAGGTGTGTGCTCGATCCCCAGGGAATGTGCACGACCCCGGCATTCTGAGCCACTCTCAGATCCCTGACATGGCTCAGGGTCCACAGAGGCTGCAGGGTTGTCGCCACGGCGACGAGGGTTACCCACTGAGGGGGTGGCTGATGGCACCTCTGTGGAGGCCACAAAGTGCAGCTGAGACAAGATACAATGAGGCTCATACTGCTACTTGCACTTTGGTGGAGCAGCCCGCAGGGATGGTGAAGCTAACGTTCCTGTGCCTGGATCAGTCTGGCGGAGCTCTGCAATACAATCCACAGAGGGTGCACAGCACATCATGTCGGGCCTCCACTGCATCGTATAGTCTCTCCAGGGAGGCATCTGAAAACTTGGGAGTGGTTTTCCTGGCAGACATTACTTCCCGCCAATTTATGAAGAATGGCTGGAGCACTGGGGAAGCCTTTAAATGTGGCGCCATGGTGATTGCATTGCTGAGGTGATAGCGGGCAGAGGAATCAAAGGCCACCCCCTCGCGATACAGCCGTGGATTAAAAATATTCGGCACTAAGTGCCACACTATGTGGTAGGAAAAGCCACCATTGCCCTCGATGGGCTCAACACTGATTTCCTGGCCCGCCAACGGCCTTTGCCGATTTCTGGGAAAATCTCGCCCTAAGGATTGACTTTGTTGACTTGAAACAAATGCTGGAGAGAATGGACATATGTAAAATCAAATGGAAGGACAGAAGTTATCAACTGTCTGATTGAATATGTATTTCTCTTTGCAGAACAAAACGTTGCCTGGGGTCCTCGAGGAAGGGTATCTCGCAATGTAATGCTCTGGACAGAATATAAAGATTTTAACCTCTGAAGCAGCCTGGGAGATGGTGGCAACCGAGCACAATTGAGTGACTGGTGTTTTACTGGTGGGACCATCCAGCTTCTGGCAATTGGCCGTGTTCAGATTTTATTTTCAGTTACCAGTTTGATTTAAGATCCAGTATTGATCAGACAATGTTGCTTTTACTTTGCCACACTGAAGGAACCAAATATAATTTGCGAGGTCGGAATTGGCACTGAATGGTTTATCAGAGAATTTGAATGAAGTGACTTTGAATGAAGGGAAAAAGTGTGCGTTTGAGGCAACCACCTGCAGTAGCTTCAACGTTGGCAGATACCTTAATGTGCTTTCAGGAGCAAAGCCTAACCCTCAATAATAATCTTTATTGTCACAAGTAGGCTTACATTAACAAGGCAATGAAGTTACTGTGAAAAGCCCCTAGTCACCACATTCCGGCGCCTGTTCGGGTACACAGAGGGAGAATTCAGAATGCCCAATTCACCTAACAGCACGTTTTTCGGGATTTGTGGGAGGAAACCGGAGCACCAGGAGGAAACCCACGCAGACAAGGGGAGAACGTGCAGGCTCCACACAGACGGTGACCCAAGCCGGGAATCGAACCTGGAGCTTGGCGCTGCGAAGCAACAGTGCTAACCACTGTGCTATCGTGCCGCCCAATCAATGATCCAATAAAGAAACAGATGATGCCTGTAGCCCTGATTAGCAGTTGCATCTGTACTCCCTGGTGGCCCATCAGGAAGGGTTCTTTGGAGATGGGATTGGATTTGCCGCTTCACTGAGCCTTCAATCTTATGTACTCCAAAATTAGAGGAAATCAAATGTGGTACGCTGGGGTGACTGCTCAGGCTAGTCAAACCACCCTGCAAGTGGAATTGCTTTGAAGCTGCACAAGCAGTGATAAATTTGAATGTGGAACTCACAATGATTGATTCAGACTCCCTTCCCTTGAAACGTTCGGCAGAATAATTTAGACAGGAGCAGAGAAACGGAAATCGGAATTCTCGATCAGGTACTGTGGCACGCTGTGCAAGCAACTTTGTGGGGAAAAAAAGCACCTCATATTTTTAAAAGGGGTCTGAGATAAAATGTCCACCCCCTGCAGCATGTCAGCAGGGTGGAACAGTGCGGATGGCTATTAACAACATAATAAGACAACCCTGCTGTGAGCTTGTCAGTACCACTGCTTAAGGGGAGAAAATGATCAGGTAGATAAAAGACAAGCAGGCTACGGCAACGAGAATCAAATGTGATTAAAACTCATCCACTCACATCAGAATCAGATCCCTGGGTCCCATGCCCTAATAGTGGACATGGTAATTGGGCAAACTTGTAGAGAGATTGCCAAAACAACACAATTTCACTCTGAACTTGGAACAGCTCCTATTTGAGACAAAGAAAGCTTTTATTCCCCAAAACTTAGAGTACCCATTTATTTTTCTTCCCAATTAAGGGACAATTTAGTGTCGCCAATCCACCTGCCCTACACATCTTTTTGGGTTGTGGGGGTTGAGACTTGTGCAGACACGGGGAGAATGTGCAAACTCCACACGGACAGTAACCCGGGGCTGGGATCGAACCCGGGACCTCGGCGCCGTGAGGCAGCAGTGCTAACCACTGCGCCATCATGCCACCTGTGAAACAAAGAAATCTAGTGCAGGCGAAGGGGACTATACTGCAGCCATGATGGTAGTGGGTCCAGGGGATTTAAGGTTAACAAACTCAGCTTTGCTTTCTTGAACAAATGGATTGAGCGTATGTATTAGAAATACAGAAAATTCATTCTGATCAAAGCTGATCATCCAACTCAATAGCGTAACCCTGTTTTCTCCCCGTATCCTTTGATTCCCCTTCGCCCTAAGTGCTTTATCTAACCATCTTGAAAACATACATGGTGGGATTCACTAACCACACCTGCCCTGCGTCCTCAAATTTCCACCTGAGGTCAATGGACCGTCACGTGTTATGGGCTTAGGGTTTAGAGAACCCCAAAGTGTATCATGGAGTTCACCTGACCCACACCTGTTACTAGATTGTGGTATGGGGAGCACACGGCCCACTCTACAGGTGTACAGCAGAAATGGAAAAGGATTTTTTAAAGCAAAACAATGTTTATTTTATGAACTCAAGTTAGCCTTTTGAAAACATACAGTGAACATCTTAGCAACTATCAATTCAAATACAACCCCCAAAGAATACAACACTCCAAGTAATCCTTTGTGGTAGGCTATATTAGGGGTATTGCGGTACCTAGGTTCCTCCCAGCAGGCAGAGCATAAGAGTCTGTGTTTCACCCACAGCAGTCATTCTGTGCCGGAGCTGCTGGGGTAACTACTTGTTCATTAAAGCCTTGGACTACAATCTCGCTTCAGTAGTGATTGATCGTGCATCATCCTTAATCTTTCCTTGCAACATCCATAAGGCAAAAAGAACCCTTTGTACAGAAATACATCATGTTTAACTTCACTATTGAGAACAGATACCACGTTGAAATCAGCAAATGGACACTAATAAGCTTGCTGACATTCACACACATCCTGCTATGATTGCAGCTTCTCCAAAACGTAAACGAAACTGAAAAACAGACACACCCAAGCTTTTCCTCAAAGCGAAACTAAAAAGCAGAGCCAGCGCTCAGTTCCACCCACACTCTGACATCACTGCAGCCACTTGAGCAGACAAACATTTCTTAAAGTGACATTCCCATGACACATGGTCCATGTCCCACTCGTGGCAATCTTGCAGCGGGTGGGGCGGAAGGATGCAGCCCACAATGTTTTGGCTATTTCCTGTGGTAACGAATTCCACAGGCTCACCACTATTTGGGTGAAGAAATTTCTCCTCATCTCTGTCCTAAATGGTCTACCCTGAATCCTCAGACTGTGACCCCTGGTTCTGGACACCACCACCATTGGGGACATCCTTCCTGCATCTATCCTGTCTAGTCCTGTCAGTCGGCGCGAGATGGAGTTTACTGCAATTGTAATTTTTCAAAAAACATAAATTTAGAGTCCCCAATTTTTTTTTTCCTATTAAGGGTCAATTTAGCGTGGCCAATCCACCTACCCTGCACATCTTTTTGAGTTGTGGGGGTGAGACCCACACAGACACAGGGAGAATGTGCAAACTCCACACGGACAGTGACCCGGGGCCGGGTTCGAACCTGGGCCCTCAGCGCTGTGAGGCAGCAGTGCTAACCACTGCCAACTGCAGCACCGTTGGCAGCACGGTGGCCTAGTGGTTAGCACAACCGCCTCACGGCGCTGAGGTCCCAGGTTCGATCCCGGCTCTGGGTCACTGTCCGTGTGGAGTTTGCACATTCTCCCCGTGTCTGCTGGGTTTCGCCCCCACAACCCAAAAATATGCAGAGTAGGTGGATTGGCCATGCTAAATTGCCCCTTAATAGAAAAAATAATTGGGTAATCTAAATTTAAAAAAAAAACTGCAGCACCGTGCTGCCCTGCAATTCTAAATTCTAATAGCAGGATCTTGGAATGGTGTTCGAGAATGATGGCTAGTTTCCTGATTGTGTTCCTACAAACTGGGATGGAAGTCACCATTGTCCCCGAGGACCATAGGACAGGATTCCTCGTCTGTTAACAGCAGCGGGATTCTCTGCTGCCGCTGCAATGATTGGGAGGTCTGGTTGAGTGCCAAATTCTCCGCCCTCCCTAACATCGGTACCCAGGCGGACTCTAAACGGAGAATCCCAGCCAAGGGCTGCTCTCCCTTTTGAGAACGAGCTGACTGGTGGTGATTTAACTTGAGGGTTATCACACCACAGGTGAAGGATGAATAACCTCAGCCGGTACGGGGATTGAATCCACGCTGTTGGCATCTCTCCTCATCGCGAACCAGCTGTCCAGCCAACTAAGCTAACCGACCCCCGATCCTACATATTAGGGTCACAGTAAGTGACACAGATAACTTACAATGATCCCAACTCATCCAAAACATTGCAAATGTATTGGTCCAAATGAAAATCCGTGACAGGAAATCCCATGTTGTTCACAGTTCTCACAGCAGAAATGGCCCTCTTATTAGACTCACTGACAGACTTGGTGCAGCTGCACTCGATGTTGCCCATATCCACCTGTTGATGCAAAGCAATCGAGCCAGTTTACACAGAGCGGCTCGTTAATTCAACAAACGTGGCCGCGATAATTGCAGAGGTCAAGCAGCTGAAAGCAGAGGTTAGCTCCTTCTCACAGATATTATAACGTGGTTGTGGGCCAGAGTGAAAGATCGCTCAATGACACCGCGAAGTGACTCTGCAACTGTGGTGAGCAACTCAGTACAGGAAGCCATGCCTGATGCCACAGCGACAAACATGGCGATCATGGTCACCAATGACCCGGTCAGATTTACCTGACAGATGATGGACATGCTACATCACCTTGAGACTCACATTTGTTCAGGTTGTCTATCTTGTGTCCGAGCAAACAAAACCACTGGAGAAACTCCAGAAATAAAATTATTTTGAGGACAAATCCATTTGAGGAAATATTTTATCTTATTCTCCAAGGCGGGGCGGGGGGGGGGGGGGGGGGGGGGGGGGGGGTGCCGATGGGGTAGGAATGGTTACCTTCCTCGTGGTCCTCATGGAGTACTAACTTCCCGCTAGAGGCTGGGTGGTTCTCTATTAACTTTTGTATAAAAGGTTGGCCAGTAGGTCATTGACCAGAGCAAGAATTCAGTCAGGATCTACCAAGCAGTGTACGTATCACATTGTTCTTTTTATTTTAAATTTCCAATTTAGCGTGGCCAACCCACCTACCCTGCACATCTTTGGGTTGTGGGGGTGAGACCCACGCAGACCCGGGGAGAATGTGCAAACTCCACACGGACAGTGTCCCGGGGCCTGGATTGAACCCCGGCTCGTGAGGCAGCAGTGCTAACCACTGTGCCATCGTGTCGCCCATGTATCGTATCGTAAATAAAACTATGTTTCTTTATTTTACTTTCTGTCCTTATTAAAGGGAGCTGCTCAGTACAATTTGCAATGATCAAAAAACACAGTGGTTATCTCTGCTGCTTAAAGTGCCTTTTCAGGTACACAGAGGGAGAATTCAGAATGTCCAATTCACCTAACAGCACGTCTTTCACGACTTGTGGGAGGAAACCGGAGCACCCGGAGGAAACCCACGCAGACACAGGGAGGACATGCAGACTCCACACAGATGGTGACCCAAGCCAGGAATCGAACCTGGGACCCTGGCGTCGGGTAGCAATTATGATGACTATGAACCATTGCCCGATTGTCGTAAAAACCCATCGAGTTCACCAATGTCCTTTAGGGAAGGAAATCTGCATCCTTACCTTGTCTGGCCTACACGTGACTCCAGATCCACAGCAATGTGGTTGACTCTCAAAATGCCCTCTGAAATGCACTCCGTTGAAGGGCAATTAGAGATGGGTCATAAGATGCCCATGAACGAATCAAAAACAAAACAGCATTAGAAGAGATTTTACTTCCTGATTCTCCAATGCCTGTTCAGGTACAAATCATGAGCATGAAGGAATACTTTCCCCCCACTGCAACCCCCTCCTCCCCGCCCCTTTCCTGAATGAGTGTGTCGTGGTAGGTACGCTGGTCTAACACTGGCTGCAACTGGATGCAGCTCAGATCAGAAAGATACTCCAGACCTTGAAGTTAGTTCAATCAGGTTTATTGAACTAATAGCACAGTTAGCACAGTTCTCTGTGAGTTCGACTCTCTGCTAACTTAAGTGTGGTTACTCTGTCTGACTGAACCAGACTAGGTCTTAGCCACGTGGTGGAGGTGTGAGATTGTAACAACACCCTTGACTGACTCTCTAGATGTTAATCAGTGGAAAGAGATGGAGTGTGAGTGCCTCGTGTCTTTTATAGTCAGACCCCACCCCTGAGTGTCCTGTCTGCTTATTGGTCACGTCCTGTTCTCTGTGCCCATTAGCTGCTTGACTGTATATCATTATGTGTGTGTGTGTGTGTGTGTGTGTGTGTGCCTGCATATCATGACAGATTGCTGCTCCAACACATTAAAGAAGCTCAACATCACCCAGGACAAAGCAGGCGGCTTGATTATTGGCACCATATCCACCACTGTGGCTGTCGCACGTGTCATCGACAAGATGCATTTCAGCCAAGGCTTCTTCAACAGAACCATTGAAATGCTCGACTGCCACCACAAAAACAAGGGCTTCAGGCGCATGGAAGCACCTTTTCAGTTCTCCTCCAAGTCGCTTGGAAATATATTGTCGTCTCTTCATTGTTGCCAGGTGAAAATCCTGGAACCCCGGATGCTTAACAGTACTCTGGCTGCACCTATTACGTACACACGGCATGAAACGATTCAGGAAGGTGACTCGCTCCCACCTTTTTGTCGGGCAATTGGGGATTGACAATAACTGCTGCCCTACCATGGATGCCCAAAATAAATCAAAAGCATTTTAAATGCTTGCAAAGCCAAAATGTTCTTCAAATGTGTCTTGCAAAGGGCAATGGTGGGACTTTCAGACCGTTATTCATGTCTTCTGACACAAGGACCCAAGTCATTGCAGTTATTCAACACTAGATGGAGCAATGAATGATTGAGTGTGTCCATCACTGCTACCATCTTGCATGGATAAAGCCCAGGGCCAGGTTACAGTAAATCCTCAGCTACTTCCTCCATATCTCAGTGAGGGTTCCAACTTTCTTTTCTCCCTTCAAAAAAATAAACGCGACTCAGGATTTCTATACGTAGACTACAGTTCAAAGTTGACAGCTCATAAAATGAACATGAATCAGTTTCTTTCAACACACGATGTGGCTCTCTGAGGTGCCTCACGACATTACAGGTTCTGTTTACAATATTAATCTCATGTGAGACACACAGCCTGAGGGGTTTTACAGTTTCCAGCTCTGATTAGTGTCATAATATACATCTATGTATATGATGGTGTGTAGACAGGCAGTGATTGACACACAGGATGACCAGTGAGCGCACAGCACAGAGCAGCCAATCACCAGACAGGACACGACCACTATAAAGCCAGAGGGCACCAGTTTTCCCGCTCTCTCGGGACCCAGCCTCTGAGACAGTCAGAGCCCGTGAGCATAGCCAGTGCAAGGTAGCTAGTAAGTCTGGTCAGGCTAGTACCAGGTCTCCAGTCAAGTCAGTGTAGTGTCAACCCACAGTTGAACATGTATAGTCGTTAAGACGTTAAATGAAATCGTGTTGCATCTTATCAAGTGTTGGGGGTCTGTCTCGCTACACTGCATCAAGTGCAGTCCACGTCGACCCACCCTGCCTCACACATCAATTAGCTCACTCACAAAACAAACCTCAAACATTCTCAAAAAATATTGTAAACAGAACCTGTAATGTCGCGAGGCACCTCAGAGAGCCACATCGTGTGTTGAAAGAAACTGATTCATGTTCATTTTATGAGCTGTCAACTTTGAACTGTAGTCTACGTAGAGAAATCCTGAGTCGCGTTTATTTTTTTGAAGGGAGAAAAGAAAGTTGGAACCCTTACCGCGATATGGAGGAAGTAGCTGGGGATTTGCTGTAAGCTGTCCCTGGGCTTTATCCATGCAAGATGGTAGCAGTGATGCTGCATATAACATTGACACTGGCCAGAAGATATCTTGAAACTGTCCTTTCTGCTCCTGTGTATTCCTATGCTTCTTTGCACCTTTGAAAGATTGGTCCCAACAGCTCGTGTTATGGTTCCCCTGCAGGACCAACACACTCTTCAATTTGGGCAACCTTGATTAAAGAAAGGAAGCAGAAACGAAAGGTGGATTGCTGATCTCATAAAGCCTTATGATAGGACCCGGGATCGATCCTGGCTCTGGGTCACTGTCCGTGTGGAGTTTGCACATTCTCCCCGTGTCTGTGTGGGTCTCACCCCCACAACCCAAAGATGGCTGCCACCAGGCACTTCCAATCCCCTTAAATGCCTGTGGCATTTTTTATGACTCACCTGCCCTGCCCGGGGGTGGGTGGGGGGGGGGGGGGCACCTTCACCAGGGCCGGATGATCCTGCCAATGTGAAGGGCTGTAAGATCCCACCCTAAATTCCTGAAATGATAAGGAATCCTCCACACCACATGATGTGGCACGGTAGCACAGTGGTTAGCACTGCCGCTTCAGAGCTCCAGGGTCCCAGGTTCGATTCCCCGCTGGGTCACTGTCTGCGCGGAGTCTGCACGTCCTCCCCGTGTCTGCGTGGGTTTCCTCCGGGTGCTCCGGTTTCCTCCCACAGTCCAAAGATGTGCAGGTTAGGTGGATTGGCCATGCTAAATTGTCCCTTGGGTTAGGTGGGGTTACTGGGTTATGGGGATATGGTGGAGGTGTGGGCTTAAGTGGGGTGCTCTTTCCAAGAGCCAGTGCAGACTTGATGGGCCGAATGGCCTCCTTCTGCACTGTAAATTCTATGTCTATGTCATTTGTCCCAGTAGACCCTTGGGGGTATAGTTTTTGAGGGGCAGTATTGCTTTTGATAGTTTTGGTTCAGCTTTGCTGAAAATTGAATTGATGTAGCAAGTCTGATCTTGGGATTTATATGACATAGGAATAGGAGAATGGTTGCACTTCCGATCTGCAAAGTCATACCCTGTGCACATGATTTCCCTCCAGAAAGTCTATACGCCGACAGTGTGTGGATCTGAAATAAGTGAAGATGAGGCCGCCAGGTATATGATCTATCTTTGTGATGATAAAAGGCAATTCATTGTCGGACATGAGTCTAAATTACAGTAATGCTTTAGTTATTCTTTCAGCAACCAAGCATTATTGCTGTAATTCATTTATAATTGATGGAATAATGGATAAAGATAAAGATTTCAGCACATTGCGCGATGAGATCATGAGGTGATTTTTGCCAACTTTTTTTTCTTCTCCCAATTTATCGCTCTTTTTGTTTCTCTCTGCTAAAGGTGCTGATTCTAGGCTTGGGTACAAGTCCACAGGCCAACAGTCCACAGCATATGGCCCTCCTTCACTTGAGTATACGTGAAAAGATATTCCAGTGTGAAAGATATTTCTTTGCGAAGTGGAGGAGCTCCATACATATTTTATGGGCATCTTGTTGCCATAACACTTTCGGGAATGCCAAGCTGGGCAGTGCCAGATGATCCCACAAATGTCCACCTTTCAGTGAGAAAACTGATAACAGTGCTTCTCCAGGAGGAAGTGCAGTGTCAACCGAAAGAGGTCTTCTTGGACAGGATTTCCCATTGAAGCCGCTCCACTGGGAAACCTGCAGGAAGGAATAGAGCATCCTGATAACTGGAGAATTTGAGCCTATTTTTATCCCAATATTCACCAGCACCATATTAATGCTTCTAAAGTGCCATCAATGCAGTGACTTAGAACCCTAAAACTAAACCATGACCCCATCAGGAGAGTCAGAAAGTGAAAATTGAGTTATGCAGATCTTCTGGTCTCCAAATAGTCTGACATAACCCCCAAAATGTGGGACGGGATCCCTCAGAAGTCCCAGCACAGTGGGAATTGCCTGGAAAGTTTGAACTACTGATGGGCATTTCCCCCTGCTCCCCAGAGTCCTCTGGAAAAGTCTCCAATTCTGAGAGTTGGAAACTTTGTCCAATTCTGACTTACCCAGGAAATGTTAGCCAGGTTTAACACCCTAGTCTAACACCTGGGTAACTACAGAATTGCCCTCCCCCCCTCCCATCACTCACACTGATCCCTCTCAGTCCCCAACCTGACTAACCCCACCCCCATCCTGCGACTCCCTCCTGACCCAGAGACTCCCCCCCCCACCTGATTCCCACATGACCTGACTAGCCTCACCCACGCACATTGACTTGACCTGAATAGCTCCCACCACCCAACTCCGCATCCTCGACCTGACCTGACTAGCCCCCATCACTCAACTCCCCCCTAACCCAACCTGACTAACCCCCCACGCCCTGACTCCTCCTCAACCCTCCGACTCCCCCACCCCCGAATCCCTAACGCTTCCCTGACTTGACCTGATTAGTCCCCACCCTCCACCATTGACTCTCCCCCGACTCGACCTGAATAGCTCTCACACCAGACTCCGTCCCTGATGCCCTAATTCCCCCCAACCTGACCTGACCCAACTTCATCACCCCACCTACCACCCTACCCACTTTACCGCCTAACTCGCCCAATTTACGGAAAAGGTGGTGGGGCTGCTCTGTTAATGAAGGATGTCATTAGTACAGTGGTGAGAGTTAACCTTTGTTTGAAAGAGCAAGGTATAGTTTATAGTCCCCCTAACAGTAGTTACACTGTAAGACAGAGTAGACAGGAAGAAATAAATGCGGTATAAGAAAGGGACTGCAATAATCTTAAATGGCTTTAATCTATGTGTAGATTGGGCAAATCAGATTGGCAAAGGTAGCGTAGAACATGCGTTCCTAGAATGTATTGGGGACAATTTCTTTGAGCAGTATATTAGTCAACCAGGGAGCAGAATATTCTGCATCTGGCAGTGAGCAATGAGACAGGATTAATCAATAACCTTATGGTAAAGGAGCCTCCAAGTGACAGTGATCATAACAAGATGGAATTTCACGTTCAGCTTGAAGATGAGAAGTGGGAAATTCAGACTAGTGATTGAAATGTGAATAAAGATAATGATAAGAGTATGAAGACAGAGCTAATTAATGTGATCTGCGAAACTAGGTTCAGAGATAGGACAGATGCAGTGCAAACCTTTAAGGAGATATTTAATAACTCTCAGCCAAGGTTTATCCCAGTGAGAAATAAAGACTATTGGAGAAGGTGGCATCATCCGTAGCTAAATAAGCAAGTTGCGGATTGTATCAAATTGAAATTGATATATATGATTCGTATATATATGAAAGAAACACTGAAATCTACAAGGATGTTCAGAAGACTGGACAGATTTTGAGAACCAGCAAAGAATGACTAAAATAAAATAAAGCAGGAGAAACAGAGTGCGAGAGAAAGCAAGCTATTAATATAAAAAAAACAGATTGCAAGAGTTTCTGTAGGTGTTTAAACATGAAAAGGGTAACCAAAGCTAGCTATAGAGAGTGCGTTTGCACGGGGAATTGATAATGACAAATAAAGCAGGGGCCTGAACGGATACTTTGTGTCTGTCTTCACTGCAGAAGACTTGGAAAATTTCCCAAAGAAAATCAAGAGGTGAACGGGAGGGAGGAAATTAAAACGATCAACATCAGTTGGGAGAAGGTGCTGGGAAAACGATTCGAACTCAAGGCTGACAGGTCCCCTGGGCCAGATGGCCTGCACCCATGGATCTTTAAACAAGTGGCTGCAGAGATAGTCGAGGCAGTGGTTATAATCTTCCAAAGCTCCATAGGTTCTGGAAGGGTCCCAGCAATTTGGAATATAGCTAATGTAACACCTTCATTCAAGAAAGGAGGGAGGCAGAAAGCAGCAATCTATGGATCAGTTAGCCTAACATTTGTCATAGGGAAGTTGTTTAAATCCATTATTAAGGAGATGATAGCAGGATACTTAGAAAATCATAATATCATCAAGCAGAGTCAGCATAGCTTTGTGAAGGGGCGGCACGGCTGCACAGTGTTTAGCACTGGGACTGCGGTGCTGAGGACCCGGGTTTGAATCCCAACCCTGGCTCACTGTTCGGGTGGAGTTTGCACATTCTCCCCATGTTTGCTTGGGTTTCACCCCCACAACCCAAAGATGTGCAGGTTAGGTGGATTGGCCACACTAAATTGCCCCTTAACTGGAAAAAACATAATTGGGTACTCCAAATTTATTTGAAAAAAACATTGCTTTGTGAAAGGAAAATTATGTTGAACTAATTCATTAAAGTTTTCTGATATGGTAACAAGCAAGGTGGATAAAGGGGAACCTGTAGATGTGGATTTCCACAAGGCATTTGATACGATGATCTGATTGAAACATGGAAGATCCTGCGAGAACTTGATAAGGTGGATACCGGGAGAATATTTCCTCTCGTAGGGGAGACTAGAACAAGAGGACATAGTTTAAGAATAAAAGTTGACAACGATAGGTTCACGCCAGCGCTGACTGATGCCACCTTCAAAAGGTGGAGGCAGGGCGGAGGGACACTGACAGTCAGGGACCTATACACGGACGGCAGGATCGCAACACTGGACGAACTGACAGAGAAATTCCAGCTAGCCAGGGGGAACGAGCTAAGGTACCTGCAATTAAAAAACTTCCTAAGAAAGGAGACAAGGACGTACCCACAACCACCACGACAGACACTACTGGAAGAGTTACTAGACGCAAGCATATTAGATAAAGGAAACTGTAGCGACATGTACGACCGACTGGTAGAAAGGGACGACACCGTACTGGACGCAACAAGAAGGAAATGGGAGGACAACCTGGGGATGGAGATAGGGTGGGGACTCTGGAGCGAAGCACTGCATAGGGTCAACTCCACCTCCACGTGCGCAAGGCTCAGCCTGATGCAACTAAAAGTGGTACATAGAGCCCACTTAACGAGAAACCGTATGAGTAGGTTCTTCCCGGAGGTGGAGGACAGATGTGAACGGTGCCAAAGAGGCCCGGCCAACCACGCCCACATGTTCTGGTCTTGCCCCAGACTTGTGGAGTACTGGACAGCCTTCTTCGAGGCTATGTCCAAAGTGGTGGGGGTGAGGGTGGAGCCATGCCCGATAGTGGCGGTCTTCGGGGTTTCAGACCAGCCAGATCTATTCCTGGGGAGGAGGGCGGACGCCCTTGCCTTTGCCTCCCTGATTGCCCGCCGTAGAATCCTGTTTGGCTGGCGGTCAGCAGCACCGCCCAGAGCTGCAGACTGGCTGTCCGACCTCTCGGAATCTCTCCAAATGGAGAAAATCAAATTCGCCATCCGATTTCTTTCCCTTTTTGTAAGGGCTGCATGCTCTGTCCTGTTTTGAATTGGGTGTTAATTTGCTAAACTGTTTATCGTTTAGAGGGTTAAGTTGTTCTGTTCTGTTGGCAAGTTGCCCTTCTTTCTTTGTATTATTTTCCGTTTTGAAGGGTTTTGTAAACTTATTGAAAAACTTTGAATAAATACATTTTTTAAAAAAAGAATAAAAGTTGGCTTTTATTTCAAAGAGAATGAGTATAAAAACAGGGAAGTCCTGCTAAAACTATACAAAGTACAAGTTACACCACCCTGGAATACTGTGGATAGTTTTGGTCCACATATCCAAGGAACGATATCCCGGCATTGGAGGCAGGCCAGAGAAGGTTCACTAGGCTGATCCCGGGTGTGGAGGGATTTTCTTCTGAGGAGAGGTTGAGTAGGTTGGGCCTGTACTCAGTGGAGTTTAGAAGAATGAGAGGCGACCTTATTGAGATATATCGGATTCTCAGGGGGTTTGACAGGGTCGATGCTGAGAGGTTGTTTCCCCTGTGGGAGAGTCTAGGACCAGAGGGCATCATCTCAGAGTAAGGGGGTCGCCCATTTCAGACAGAGATGAGGAGGAATTTCTTCTCTCAGAGGGGAGTGAATCTGTGGAATTCTTTACCCCAGAGAGCTGTAGAGGCTGGGCCGTTAAGTATGTTCAAGGCTGAGATAGAACATAGAAAATACAGCACAGAACAGGCCCTTCGGCCCATGATGTTTGTGGTAAACACCACTGGTAACACATACGGTACTGCCACTGTATTACAGGTACCACAGTAAATGTGCAAACTCCACACGGACAGTGACCCAGAGCCCGAATCGAACCTGGGACCTCGGCGCCGTGAACACCAGTGCTAACCACTGCGCCACTGTGCTGACCGAGATAGACAGATTTTTAATCAGTAAGGGAATCGGGGGTTATTGGAGTTTAACGTGGAAAAGTGGAGTTGAGGATTATCAGATCAGATCAGCCATGATCTCATTGAATGGTGGAGCAGACTTGACGGGCCGAATGGCCTTCTTCTGCTCCTACGTTTTATGATCTAAAAAAGTCTCCATTTTAAGACAGAAATTAGAAGATTCTTTCTCTCTCAGGGGTTGTTAGTCTACGGAACTCTCTTCCCCAGAAAGCAGTGGAGGTTGGGCCATTGAATTAATTCAAGGCAGGGTTGGATGACTTTTTTTTGATCGAATTGGGAGTCAAGGGTTATGGGAGGGTCGACAGGAAAGTGGATCTGAGACCCTAACCAGATAAGCCATGGTCTTATTGAATGGTGGAGCAAACGCAAAGGGCCTGCACCTAAGTCCCATATTCATATGTACTCCCTTCCCCACTTAGCTTGTCCACCTACCGCTTCACAGCGCCAGGGTCCTGGGTTCAATTCCAGCCTTGTCTGTGTGGAGTTTGCACTTTCTCCCCGTGTCTGCGTGGGTTTCCTCCGGGTGCTCCGGGTTCCCCCCACAGTCCAAAGATGTGCAGGCTCGGTCGATTGACCATGCTAAATTGTCCCTTAGTGTCCAAAGATGTGCAGGTTAGGTGGATTGGCCGTGCTAAATTGTCCCTTCATGTTCAAAGATGTGTAGGTTAGGTGAGGTTATGGGGTTGCAGGGATAAAGCTGGGGAGTGGGCCTTGATAGGGTGCTCTTTCAGAGAGTCAGTGCAGACATGTTGGGCTGAATGGCCTCCTTCTACACTGTAGGAATTCTCTGGTTCTATGCTTCATCGACTTACCTTCTCTTTGTAGCTTTTGAAAAAGTTGCGAGGTGTTTGAACTCTTACTTAGCAGAATATAGCAGCTAGTCCCCTGAAAAGGGGTTTGGTTTCTGTACAGATTCCCACCATTGCTCCCTCCAATATTTCCTGACTGACTGACTGAGTTCTGCAGGACACTCGAGCGGAAGATTGCCCTGAAAAATTGGAGGAAGACAAGTGTGTGTGTATTTTTTTTGTCTGCTCATAGTCAGAATTCGGGGTTGCAACCCTGAACAGAAGATTTGTGTCAGTGTTTCTGATCTTATGCCATTATTGGAAAGGGTGAAGCATTGAAGGGATACGACTGTGCTACCATGCTTTGTCTATCTGGACGCCTAAATTCACTTGCTCCTCAACATTTTTAAGCCTCTCACTATTAACAAAATACCCCAATTAGTCTTTCTCAGATTTAGACCTTACATTGAATTTTCGCTGTCATGGTTTTGCCCACTCATTTAGTCTATGTCCTTTTATAACCTTTTGCTTTACAGTTTACTGTGCCTTCTCACTTTTTCATCTGCAAATTTGGATATACAGTTCTCCAGTCTTGCAAGAAAGTCGTTAATATGCAAGGTGAAATGTTGAGCCCCCCCACTGGGGGGCACCACTTGCCACATCCCACAAATCAGACTTCTCTCTCCACAGACGCTGTCAGACCTGCCGGGATTGTCCAGTGTTTCCTGGTTTTGTCTCAGATTCCAGCATCCGCAGTCATTTGCTTTTATTTTAACCAATTTTCTCTCTCGGGTTCCCAAATTTCACCGGTAGCGCGCCTGCGGGTTTCCCGACGGCGTGGGGGTGGGCACAATGGAAAATCCCATTGGCTGGCTGTGGGAACGGCGTGTCGTGCCGGAAAACAGGGTTGGTGGGACGGAGAATCCTACTCCCACTCTGTTGCCTGGCATTGGGCAATCAACGCTTTTATAAAGTGCTTGGAGCTGACTTATCTCTACCCCTACTACAAATTCTCTTGTCAGCTGTACCCAACTCTGTCCTGTCATCCTTTATCTCGTTCTTTCCTTTTTTCCACGCATCCTCCTTATCAACCCCACTTCCTCTCGCGTCACCCAATTTCCCCACTTCTCCCTTTCCACGTGACATTTTTTCCCAAAATGAAACCTTGATCCAGCGCTCTCTCCCTGGTGTGAGAAACACCATTGTTATTTGTCCTTGAACTTTCTTCAATTCGTTTGTTAAAACAAACAAATGTATGCATACAGTGGGAGACAGGAGGGAAACATTCGAAACACTGCAGATACATCCTGCGATATGGAGAACACTGCACACATTCGCACTATGGGGTCTCGCTTCAGCCAGCAGAATTAAAGCTTTCATGAGAAAATATCAAATAAATAAAACACCGCATTTCTTACACTTGGTGCTTAATCGTGCGATTGTGAAATATCTGGGGTTCTGTTTGCCTTGAGTCGAGGAAAGCTTTGTTTTAGTTCTGGACTCATAACATTCAAGGCTATGGGCCCAGTGCTGGCAAATGGGATTCGGTAGGCAGATCAGATGCCTTTCATGCATCGGTGCAGACTCGATGGGCTGAAGGGCCTCTTCTGCACTGTATTATTCTGTGATTCTGAGTATTATCATCGAATCCCTACAGCACAGATGAATTTTGCCCATCGAGTCTCCACCACCCTTGGAAAGGGCGCCTTGCTCAACCCCACGCCTTCACCCTATCCCCATAACCCAGTAACCCCACATAACCTTTTGGGGCAATTGATTATGGCCAATCCACCTAACCTGCACATCTTTGGACTGTGGGAGGAAACCGGAGCACCCGGAGGAAACCTACGCAGACACGGGGAGAACGTGCAGACTCGGCACAGACAGTGACCCAAGGCGGGAATTAAACCTGGGACCCTGGTGCTGTGAGGCAGCAATGCTAACCACTGCCGCCCCCCCCAGGTAGGAGTAAGAGGGGGCAGGAGGTTCTAGGCCGTGAGGGGGAAAATTACCAGATTTTCTTTGAGCAATTTGACTGGGTTTCCCAGAAATTTGTCCGAGCAATTTAATTGTTTTTAGTCATGCCATTGAGAAGTGAGTTGCACTGGTCTTCAATCGAGTTGCACATGAGTCAAAAGAAAGTTACGTCCAGCAAAACATTGCCATTGGAAGACTGATAGAACAGATTTTCATGCAAGGAATGTGACTGAAGAAAGATGATTCCACGTTTCAACAGCTGAATGACGCAATATCAAACTGATGACTTTCCCGAAAGAAATCACAATCTCCCATCTCCCCGCGCTTGTAATCTTGCTTCAATTGGTCCTATTCTTTCTTGTGGACCTGAAGGTGAATCAAAAGCTTGTGGGATCAAACCACATACCAGAGGAGCAACGGGATTCAATGCTGCCTGAATCAATACCACCAAAAACAGGCCATTCATCGCACTGCAGTAAGTGGATTTGGTATGTGGTGTTGAGAAATGTACAGGTCATACCATTTGTAAAAAACATTTAGAGTACCCAATTCTTTTTTTTCAATTAAGGGGCAATTTAGCGTGGCCAATCCACCTAACCTGCACATCTCTGGGGTTTGGGGGTAATACCCACGGGGAGAATGTGCAAACTCCACACAGACAGTGGCCCAGAGCCAGGATCGAACCCGGGGCCGGAATCAAACCCGGGTCCTCAGTGCTGTGAGGCACCAGTGCTAACCACTGTGCCACTGTGCTGCCCAAGATCACACCATTAGTTGTATATTATAATGATGATAATCTTTATTATTGTCACAAGTAGGCTTACATTAACACTGCAGTGAAGTTACTGTGAAAATCCCCTAGTCGCCACATTCCGGCACCTGTTCGGGTCACAGAGGGAGAATTCAGAATGTTCAATTCACCTAACAAGCACGTCTTTCAGGACTTGTGGGAGGAAAACGGAGCGCCCGGAGGAAACCCACACAGACATGGAGAGAACGTGCAGACTCCACACAGGCAGTGACCCATGCCGGGAATCGAACCTGGGACCCTGGCACTGTGAAGCAACAGTGCTAGCCACTATGCGACCGTGTCACCCTCTTTCAGGGGCTATTTAATGAATGATTTGCAACTACTATGGGCTGGGTGAATTAGGACATTTTTCTGATTAATCAAATATACCGAATGTGAGAAAGTGAGCCTTATGTGACTGACACTTTACAGGAGGAGGGGACATCCAGACAACATTGCCTTATTCCTTTTTCTTCACAGCTGACTCTGAGACAATAAATCTTGACAGATTTGGGACTTAATATTATTGTTTTGTGAGATTCGTGACAGATCTGTTTTGCATCTCTGATCAGCAAAGTCAGAAGCATTTTGTAAACTTGGCAGTTTTGATTGTCTTTTCCCCCAAAACTGCTTCAAAGGACACAATGGGAACTTGTCACTACACGAGCTTCGAGAAGTCCATGGTGCATCGCGTCGACATTCGTGTTGCACAGACTCTTTCCTCGCTAACGTGTTAGAACTTTCAGCTCTTGCCCTTGGTAAGTTAGAGCTCAGAGGATTAATGGTGAAACAACAGCAGGGGAGGAACCTATGACTGCACTGAGCAGGGTATTTAAAAGGCACAACTTTTTGTGTGGCAGAGCAGACTCCATAGAATCCCTATAGTGCAGAAGGAGGCCAATCGGCCCATCGAGTTTACACCGGCCCTTGGAAAGAGCAGACTACTTGCTTAAGCCCACGCCTCCATACTATCCCCATAACCCCACCTAACCTGCACAACTTTGGACACTAAGGGGCAATTTAACATGGCCAATCCCCCCAACCTGTACATCTTTGGACACTAAGGGGCAATTTAACATGGCCAATCCACCTAACCTGCACATCTTTGGACACTAAGGGACAATTTAGCATGGCCAATCCACCTAACCTGCACATCTTTGGACTGTGGGAGGAAACCGGAGCACCCGGAGGAAACCCATACAGACACGGGGAGAAAGTGCAAACTCCACATAGACAGCCATCCGAGACCAGAATTGCTGTGGGTCTGGAGTTACATGTAGGCCAGACTAGGTAAGGACGGCAGATTTCCTTCCCTAAAGAGCACTGTGTGCAATTCTGGTCGCCACATTATAGGAAGGATGTGATTGCGCTGGAGGGGGTGCAGAGGCGATTCACCAGGATGTTGCCTGGGATGGAACATTTCAGTTATGAAGAGAGGTTGGATAGGCTTGCGTTGTTTTCATAGAATTTACAGTGCAGAAGGAGGCCATTCGGCCCATCGAGTCTGCACCAGTTCTTGGAAAGAGCACCCTACTTAACCCCACACCTCCACCCTACCCCCGTAACCCTGCAACTCCATCTAGCCTAAGGGCAATTTAGCACGGCCAATCCATCTAACCTGCACATCTCTGGACTGTGGGAGGAAACCGGAGCACCCGGAGGAAACCCACGCAGACACGGGGAGAACGCGCAGACAGTGACCCAAACCAGGAATCGAATCTGGGACCCTGGTGCTGTAAAGCCATAGTGCTAGCCACTATGCTACCGTTCTGCCCTTCTCAGGAGCAGAGAAGACTAGGGGGGGGGGGCGACCTGATGGAGGTGTACAGGATTATGAGGGACATGGACAGGGTGGATAGGGAGGAGTTGTTCCCCTTCATTGAATGGTCAGTTACGAGGGGACACAAGTTCAAGGTGAGGAGACAGGAGGTTGAGGGAGGATTTGAGGAAAAACCTTTTTATCCACAGGGTGGTGATGGTGTGGAACGCACTGCCTGGGAGGGGGGTAAAGGCGGGTTGCCTCACATCCTTTAAAAAGTACCTGGATGAGCACTTGACATGTCGTAACATTCAAGGCTATGGGCCACGTGCTGGTAAATGGGATTAGGTAGACAGGTCAGGTGTTTTTCATGTGTTGGTGCAGACTCGATGGGCCGAAGGGCCTCTTCTCCACTCTATTATTCTGTGATTCTGTAAAGTCATTGAAATAAAAATCCTCAATAGTGAGGACAGCAAACTGAGCCAAATCGTGTCCACAAACATGCACTTTACTGCAGAGGCCATTGACCTGCATTCAGGAGCAGCGACCTTGGTTGCTTTCAACCCCTGTAAATGCAGAGGGCGAGGACAATTGTTGCTCCCAACCTCAGCTCAAATCCATCACAGGTCTGGGACTGAATCTCAGCGCATCATTACGTACATAATACCTTCACCCAAACTGCCAATGGTGTGGGCTGTCGAGTGGCGTTGCTTCGATGGCAATTGTTCACTTTCCTTTTCAAAGAAGCGCATTGTCCTTGCAAGGGTCAGGGGGTCACAGACCTCCAGAATGAAACTACCTCCATGACATCTAACTTAGATATCGTCTTTTTTTTCTCGAAGAGAGAACTCCTCACTTTATTACTGGGTGGTCCTGATTCCCAATGAAGTTCCTGTTCCCTCTGAAATTTCAACACCTAAATTATTGGACGTCGGAAAATGTTTAAATGTTTTTTCTGTCAACTAATGTGGTATAAATATAGGTAATTCACACTTTCCCATTACGTAAACTGTGCTCCCTCTCCAAAAATAGCAGCAGCTTCAGGCATTTCCATTTTCTCAAGTTCAATGTGCTATAAATATGCCCTAATCATTTGTTATAATTACCTTGTGCAATACTGTACTTGGTGCTAATTCGTTAAACATGTTTGTTTGGGACTTTCTGGAGATGTTGACACATTCTCGGGTTTATTCTCCGTTTCTTGTTTTTAAATTTAGTGTATCCAATTCTTTTTTTCCAATTAAGGGGCAATTTAGCGTGGCCAATCCACCTATCCTGCACATCTTTGGGTTGTGGGGGTGAGACCCACGCAGACACGGGGGAGAATGTGCAAACTGCACACGGACAGTGACCCAGAGCCGGGATCGAACCTGGGACCTCGGCGCCGTGAGGCCGCAGTGCTAACCGCTCCGCCACCGTGCTGCCGCTAGTTTAACCGTTTCTGTTGAGGAACCTGCGAGGAGGTGGTACCGTTGGCGGGATTCTCCGCAGCGCCGGCAGCAGATTTCCCGACGGCATGGGGGTGCCCACAACTGGAAACCTCATTGGCCGGCTGGTTCAACGGAGAATCCCACTGCCAGCAGGGGGGGCGCGCTGCCCGTGGAACACGGGGCTGGCGCGACGGCGAATACCGCCCCACGTGTGTTTGATTTTATTTTTTCCGTTAAAAAAAAGCTGATACAACTTTGTATCGGAATGGTGACATTCCCTTGTTGAATAGTTAGTGAGATATGTGGAATGTTACCCAGTTGATTTTCAAATCTTTGTTCCTGCTGACCATTTAATAAGCAAAATATTCTCAAATGCAAAAAGGAGAATCCAGTGAGGTGTGAAAGGGTTACTGGAAGCCAGGATTTCAGGGAGAGATGTGTGTGTGTGTGAGAGATGAAGAGGGAGTGTTTCACTAACACTTAACAGTGTTCAGTAAAGTGGCAGCGGTGCATTTGCCTCCTGTCAACGCGAGGTCGCACAGACACACACACACACACAGTCAGTGCCTCTCTGTCAGGCTGGCTAACAGCTCCTGCTTGCACAAGAAGACAGGGCTTCAGAAATGACACCTCTTCTGTGCGCCTGCTGTCTGCTCTTGGCAGCCCGGAGTTCAGCTTTCAACCTGGAGACGACCAACACCATCGCCAAGGAAGGGGAAAGAGGGAGTTTGTTTGGCTTTTCGGTGGCGTTGCACAAACAGGTCAGCCCGGACCCACAGAGCTGGTGAGTTGGGAAGATTTTTGATTCTGCTGCGTCTGTTCTGCGGGCTCACTGTCAGATTCGTTTAAATGTAGATTGATTGATCAATCAGTTAATTGGGGGGGGGGGGGGGGGGGGGGGGAGAATAATTTGTGATGGGACACCCTCACCCAGACGTGACGTTCACCAGATTAACGGAATTGAATATTTCTAAACAACCCATTTATCTTGATGTCAACTTTTTAAAAAAAATGTATCTCATTGGGAGTATCCAAAAATGGTCATAATTGCTCTTCTGGCAAATATTGTATCCTTAACCCTTTTTGTGACAGGTTGCAATATTGAAACCAATTTTTTCCCCAAGAACGGACTCTTTAACATCCCTACATGTCCTTTATTAAATGTGTGCACTACGTTATATGAACTCCAATGTTGACATGTAACTGGAAGTGTTGAAAGGGGCAAGAAGGGGGTTCAACGTGTCAGCAATTGTATTGCAACTTGAAGCCTGGGTTTCAGTAATAATATTCAGAAGGTGATTTATTCTTTGCCCCTGTTGTACGAATGAGTGGCACCTTTCAAGCGGCTTCCAGGGAACAAGGAATTGCTCTGTGGAAAAGTTAGCAGGTCGGTGCACTGACAGCTGCGATTGTCTACCCCCCTACCCCCACCTTTTGACTTCAACCTGCGAGAGCAGCCTTCAACCCCTCCCCATCCCCACCGTTTTCCAGGCTTTTAAAAACCTGGCTGTCCTTGGTGGGGACAGCTCATGAATTATTGAAAGCGTCCTCCCCTTCCCCTCCTCTTGCAGTTTCTGCAACTCGCCGAGAAAAGGGCCAGGACTCCGGGAACTTGCTCTGAATCCTCGGGGTCTGCAAGCCGGGTTAGCAGCTTCACCATCTTGACTGGCAAGAACCAAATGCTGCAGCCGCTTGATACGGAAAATGAAACCCTAAGTTGACCGCTTAGACTATCATATTTTTTTTTACAAAAACAGCTGGGACCGTTATTACAACAACAACCACAACTTGCATTTATGTAGCACCGTTCATGCAGTAAAGTTGGACTTAGTGTGCATGTTTCAAGCACCTTTCATGGACTAAAATTGAACATTTATTACAACAACAGATTGCACTTATATAGCACCTTCCATGCAGTAAAGTTGGACTTTTTGTTCACAACAACGTGCATTTATATCGCACCTTTCATGGACTAAAGTTGAACAGTTATTACAACAATGTGCATTTATCTAGCACCTGTACTGTACTTTATTCTTTCATGTAGTAAAGTTGAACATTTATTACAACAATGTGCATTTATGTACCACCTTTCATGTGGTAAAGTTGAACATTTATTACAACAACAGATTGCATTTATATAGCACTTTCCATGTACTAAATTTGGACATTTTTTACAACAATGTGCACTTATATAGCACCTTTCATGGACTAAAATGGAATATTTATCACAACAACAGATTGCATTTATATAGCACCTTTCATGTCGTAAAGTTGGACTTTTATTACAACAACAGATTGCATTTATATAGCACTTTCCATGTACTAAAGTTGAACATTTATTACAACAACGTGCATTTATATAGCACCTTTCATGTCGTAAAGTTGGACTTTTATTACAACAACAGATTGCATTTATACCGCACCTTCCATGTACTAAAATTGAACATTTATTACAACAATTTGCATTTATATAGAACCTGTCATGTATGAAAGTTGGCCGTTTATTACAACCAATTGCATTTATGTAGCACCCTTCATTACTAATGTTGGACTTTTACTCCAACAACATCTTGCATTGATATAGCGCCTTTTGACGTAGCGAAACATCCCCAAGGTGCCTCACCAGAGCGATTATCAAACACAATTTGACACCGAGTCACATAAGGAAATATTAGGGCAGGTATTCGGAAACTTGGTTTGTGGTGGGGGACAGGGCGGGGAGGGGGTGGCGGTGGAGAATTCCAGAACTTAGGATCTGGACAGCTGAAAGCACCATTGCCAATGGTGGAGCGCAGAAAATCATGGGTGGGCAAGAGGCCACATTTGGAGGAATGCAGAGATTTTGGAGGGTTGTAGGGCTGGAGGAGGCAACAAGAGATAAGGAGGGGCCACGGAAGGATTTGAAAGCAAGAAAAATATTTGTAAGACGGAGGTACTGTCTGGACTAGGTAGCGATGTGGGTCAGTGAATGGAATCTGGGGTGGATTAGGAGGCTGTGCTGATTGATCCTTCATCTGTTGTGTTGCCCTTAAAGGGATGTGATGATTGTCTCTTTAAGGATAACACAACTGCTCAGGTTTACAGAGGGGGCAAGATGGGAGGCAGGACAAAAATAGTTGAGACGAGAGGGAACAAAGGCAGCAAGTGTGTGTTTCAGATCAGTTGTGGTAGGTGGGTGGGGGGAAGAGGGGGTTCAGGTGATGACAGAGAAGTGGTCCTGGTGACGGAGAAGAATAAAGCAGGAGAACAACCTGAAGACACTTCACAGAACCCTGATTCGATTCAAAAATTAACCCTGAAACCAAAGGAGGAGATGGGGAAACTAAAAGTTCTGTTCAAGAAGTGGGCTTTTAATGGACATGCGAGGCCAGCATTGGAGGAAAGCAGAACTCTTTAATGGTTGCAGAGTTGGAGGACGTTACAAATGTGGAGCGGAGCAAAGCCACACAGGGATGGGAATATGAGGATAACTTTAAAACCTGGTGGAGTGGGGGGAGATGCATGTCTGTAAGCATAGACGTGATGGCCAAATGGGATTGATGTGGAGTAGGATCTAGGCGATAATAAGTTGGACGAGTTCCAGTTTAAGGTGGATGTTTGTCAGAAAGGAGGCACTGTTTTAAAATGAGGAGTCACCCTTTCAGGACCGAGATGAGGAGAATGTTTTTCTCCCAGAGGGCTTGTGCAACTTTGGAACTCTGCCTCAGAAGGTGGAGGAGGCGGGGTCACTGAATATCTTTAAGGTGGAGGTAGACAGATTCTTGTTTGGGAAGGGAGTTAAAGGTTATTGGGGATGAATGGGAATGAGGAATTGGAAACACAAAAGATGAGCCATGGTCTTATTGAATGGCGGAGCAGGTTCGAATCACAAAATTGTTACGGTGCAGAAAGAGGCCATTTGGCCCACCCTGTCTGCACCAGCTCGCCAAACGAGCTTCATGACTTCAGTGCCATTCCCCTGCCTTTTCCCCGCACCCCTGCACATTCATTCAAATAATCATCTATTCAAGTCATCATCTAACACCCTCTGGAATGCCTCGATTGAACCTGCCTCCACCTCACTTCCCGGCAGCACATTCCAGACCCCAACCACTCGCTGTGCGAAAATGTTTTTTCTCACGTCACATTTGCTTCTTTTGGAAACCACTTAAAATCTGTGCCCTCTCGTCCTTGATCCTCGGGAACAGTTGCTCCCCGTCTACTCTGTCCAGCCCCCCCATGAGGTTGAACATCTCCATCAAATCTCCTCTCAGCCTTCTCTCCAAGGAGAACAGTCCCAATCTCTCCAATCTATCCTCACAACTGAAGTTTCTTATCCTGGAAACATTCTTGGGGGGGAAAAAAAATGAAATGAAAACCGCTTATTGTTGCAAGTTGGCTTCAAACTAAGTTATTGTGAAAAGCCCCTAGTTGCCACATTCCGGCACCTGTTTGGGGAGGCTGGTACGGGAATTACATTCTTGTAAACCTTTTTTTACTCTCTGTCCAATGTGTTCACATCCTTCCTCTAGTGTGGACCCCAGAACTGGGCACAATATTCCAGCTGAGGTCTAACTCGTCTCTTGTATAAGTTTAACATGACCTCCCTACTCTATTCCCCTATTAATAAAGTCTAGTGTACTCTCTGCTTTATTAACTGCCCTCCCCACTAGGGCTGGTTTAGCACACTGGGCTAATTCGCTGGCTTTTAAAGCAGACCAAGGCAGGCCAGCAGCATGGTTCAATTCCCGTACCAGCCTCCCCAAACAGGTGCCGGAATGTGGTGACTAGGGGCTTTTCACAGTAACTTCATTGAAGCCAACTCGTGACAGTAAGCAATTTTAAAAAATTTTATTTTTTCCCCACAGGTCCTGCCTCCTTCAATGATTTGTGCACATTTACCCCAGGCCCCTCTGCTCCTGCACACACTTTAGAATTGTATCCTTTATTTTATATTGTCTCCATGTTCTTCCTACCAAAATGCATCACCTCACACTTAGCAAAACAAAGCTTCTCCGCATTCCTCACACTTCTCCGCATTGAACTTCATCTGCCACCTATCTGCCCACTCCACCAACTTGTCTCTGTCCTTTTGAAGCTCTGCACTGTCCTCCTCACACTTTACAATACTTCCAAGTTTTGTATTATCCACAAATTTTGAAATTGTTCCCTCCAAACCAAGATATAGATCAATATTAGTTTGAGGGACCGAATGGCTGTCCTTTGCTCCTGTTTTGTATGTTCATAAATGAGCAACATTAAGCACAGATCATCAGATTTGTATTTAGCCTAACTAGCTCATCATTCCTGTTGATATATACATGTCCAGCAATTGAAAGGTCCTGCTGGGTAGCTTCTTTAGGAAGTGAGGATAGGGATAGGATACCCTAAGAAGGTATCGATTGTAAGGACCCTTCCTGCTGATTCCCTTATTTCCCCTTTCTTTATTTTTGCCATTATTATTTTTGATCCATGGATGCTCAATGAACATGCGTCTTTAAGTCAAGCACCAGAGAGAATGAGGCATTCAAGAAGTTGCAACATAGTATATGGTGCTGCTAGCTTTGAACAACAGAACCCAGACTTTGTGGCACCTGAGAGATGGGGTGGAACTCGGTTGGGTTGGATTTATTAATTGTCACGTGTACCGAGGTACAGTGAAAAGTATTTTTCTGCGAGCAGCTCAACAGATCGTTAAGTACATGGGAATAAAAGAAAATACATAATAGGGCAACACAAGATATACAATGTAACTACATAAGCATTGGCATCGGATAAATCATACAGGGGTGTAGTGTTAATGAGGTCAGTCCATAAGAGGGTCATTTAGGAGTCTGGTAACAGTGGGGAAGAAGCTGTTTTTGAGTCTGTTCGTACGTGTTCTCAGACTTCTGTATCTCCTGCCTGATGGAAGAAGTTGGAAGAGTGAGTAAGCTGGGTGGGAGGGGTCTTTGATTATGCTGCCCGCTTTCCCCAGGCAGCAGGAGGTGTAGATTGACTCGATGGATGGGAGGCAGGTTCGTGTGATGGACTGGGCGGTATTCACGACTCTCTGAAGTTTCTTGCGGTCTTGGGCTGAGCAGTTGCCATACCAGGCTGTGATGCAGCCAGATAGGATGCTCTCTATAGTGCATCTGTAAAAGTTGGTAAGGGTTAATGTGGACATGCCAAATTTCCTTAGTTTCTTGAGGAAGTACAGGCGCTGTTGTGCTTTCTTGGTGGTAGCGTCGACGTGGGTGGACCAGGACAGATTTTTGGAGATGTGCACCCCTAGGAATTTGAAACTGCTAACCATCTCCACCTCGGCTCCGTTGATGCTGACAGGGGTGTGTACAATACTTTGCTTCCTGAAGTCAATGACCGGCTCTTTAGTTTTGCTGGCATTGAGGAAGAGATTGTTGTCGCTGCACCACTCCACTAAGTTCTCTATCCCCCTCCTGTATTCTGACTCGTCATTATTCGAGATCCGGCCCACTATGGTCGTATCGTCAGCAAACTTGTAGATGGAGTTGGAACCAAGTTTTGCCACGCAGTCGTGTGTGTACAGGGAGTAGAGTAGGGGGCTAAGTACGCAGCCTTGCGGGGCATCGGTATTGAAGACTATTGTGGAGGAGGTGTTGGTGTTCATTCTTACTGATTGTGGTCTGTGGGTTAGAAAGTCGAGGATCCAGTTGCAGAGGGAGGAGCCAAGTCCTAGGTTTTGGAGCTTTGATATGTGCTTGGCTGGGATTATGGTGTTGAAGGCGGAGCTGTAGTCAATAAATAGGAGTCTGATGTAGGAGTGCTTGTTGTCAAGATGCTCTAGGGATGAGTGTAGGGCCAAGGAAATGGCGTCTGCTGTGGGCCATTGGTTGGCTGGTGGCCAATGAATTGGTCAAAAGACCGTATTCTGCCCGGTAACAGGTGGTGATTGGATCCTGCCTGAGTGGGGTGATTTCCAGAGACCGAAGGAAAGCAGAGTTGAGACCGTGACACCTCTCTCTCGCGCTCTCTCTCTCTCACGCTCTCTCTCGCTCTCTCACTCTGTGTCTGTTGATGTATGTCTGAACCGACAGAGAACCTGAATGAGTGAATCTACAGTGAAACCATTCCATGCTGAAACAGTGACCTGGATCTGAAAGTTTACTTTGAAGGAAGGTCTGCTGAAACACAGCCATCTGAAACAAAGACTCTTTTCCCTTTTACTTATTATTTTCACCCCTCTCCTCCCCTCTGTGTTTGTCTGTCTTGTGTGCGTGTGTGTGTGTATATATGCGTAGAGGGTGGGGGAAAGTTAAAGTGGGGAATTAGGAATTCGATAATAGTGAACCAGTTGTATTTGCTGCATATTTCATGCTAGTTCTTGTTATAAATAAACAGTAATTGTGTTTACGTTTACAAACCTGGTGACTGTAATTATTGGGCAGCCAAGGGCCAAAGACTTGGGGTGCTTTTGGTTAATTCAGTTGTGTTGCGACTCCAGGTCAAGGGGGGCTGGACGTAACCGTGCCCCAGCCCAGGGTGTCATAACGCAATGTACAGGGGCGTGTATCAATGTGCAGCCTGCACTGCTTTAAGTTTGGAAGCTACAGACACGACGCTTTATCACAATATTGAAGTTGAAAGAAAAATATTTAATTACTACTGTATAAGTAATGAGTACTGCTGGGTGGAATTAATGTTTATGGAAATATGTTTATGGAAAAATGGACTGGAAATTTGTCTCGGATGGTGGCTCAAAACGGGTGGGATTGAATCGACTGCCTGAATATCCATGCATGGATGGGTGGCACATCTGGGGCGATACCTGTAAAGGCAAACCGCGATCGGCCGTCTGACCAAGATTGAGGTCCGTGCCTTGCGCCGATTCAGGTGCCAAACTCCAGTCCCTCGTTGGTGGCACTAATGAGTTTTGCGCCCCGCGCTGGCTGTAGCATGGAAAACCAGCATTTGCATTAATTTAAATGTGATTAGCGGGTTGGACACAGTAAGCTCCGCCCTTCCGCGCTGCTCCACTCCTCTCGGACGGAAGTCTCCCGGGTGTGAATTACTACAAGTATTTACTAATGTGGACTGGGCACCATGGCTGCAGAGGGGGAATGAGAGGCTAGATAAACACTGAAAAACTGTCAGGTTTGCTGGGGTATGGCTGCCCGGGCTGGGGGCAGTAGGAGGTAGTGACTTGGTGCCAGTCCATGGTCTCTGGGTGTCTCCCTCGGGATCGGGTGGCCTGGCTCAGACCCCATTGCTGCAGTCTGTGGATTTAAAGCCACTCCGTTGGTTCTACTGACAGGCTCCTGGCTGCTCACACTGCTGACTGCTCACTGTGTCCTGTAAATGCTCAGAGAGCCTCTGGTCATCTGGGAGCCCACCCAGGCCGTCCCTCTGGACACCCTCATGCTCCAGCTGTATCATCAAGGGGATGGGCGTGGCCAAGCTCAATCAGGGTCCCACCAGGTGTTGGCGCTCCTCAGAAGTGCTGCCCCACTGCAGAGGAAGCAGAGGATCAGTAGAACTCTCCCCAACCAGAGGACACCTGCACTGTGGCTGTGGTGAATGTAATATATATATGTATATATGATCATTCACACTGTCTTTGTAAGCACAGTAGCTCTATCCTACCACTAGGGGGAGTAGCTCTGGGAGTACTCAGGAACTTGTACTGGGCTCCGCCCATGACTCCTCCCCCTAGTGCAGCTGTATAAATACCGTTGTCCAGAGTCAGCCTGAGTTCACTAAGAGTTCATCAACGGGTAACAGGCTGGCTCTGAAGTAAGTTGATTAAAGCCTAGATTCATATCGGAAACACGTGTCTGGTGAATTGATGGTTCCATCAGTGGCCTTCGGAACCCTCCCTGGTTCTCTGCCCCTCTCAGGGCCGAGGCCTCACCAGTGACCCCCACCCCTCCAGATCACCAGCTGTCTCCTCCTGGTGAGACTGGCAGTGCCAACTGCCTCTGCCACCTCCCAGGGAGTATTCAGGAGGGCAGGTTTGAGTCTGCGGCCCACACTGGGGAAGAGGGTGCCCCTCCTCTCCTCACTGAATTGGAGCTGTGGGTCCAGTTCGGACTGCCAACCTCAGGGGGCAGGGTTTCTGTGAGCCATCTTGGTGGCTGCAGTGAGTGTGTGGTAAGTGGAGCGTTTAGAAACACCCCCAGCTGGCAGCCTCTTTAGCACTAACTCCAGCTCCAGTGGTTAGAAAACCCAATGGGCTGGGAATTGCTTGGAATTTGGGACAGTGGAGTGCTGGATCATTAGCATGTCCTGAATTCCTCCACAAATAGCGCCCCCAATGTGAACGCGAACCACACACAATTCAATTCCAGCGTCAACACTTCGGGTGGGATTCCTCGGCCGCGCCTGCCACAAGATTGCCACAGGCGGGATGCAGACCTAGGGCCGAAATTTCCGGCCGCGGGAGGACAAGGCCGAAGAATCCCGCCCTTAGTCTCCCAAACGTAGAATTCTGCCTCTGATATTGCCCTTTATACACCATCGCCTGAGGTGAATTTCAATCCCACAAACGACGAGTTTGTTTTAAGATTAGTTTTTTTTTCCTCCCCCTCCCAATACTTTTGCAGACTGAATGGGAAGAGAGAGGAGAGGTATGCTCATTTAACATTTTCGGTTCATCCAGGAGAAAGGGTGACTCCGTTTGGCACACAGCATTGACCCCCCCCCCCCCCCCCCCCGTGTCAAACAAAATGCACTAAGATAACGTAAAGTGTGCATGTTTAACTAGAAGGGGAGGTAATCGTTAACTGGGGCAGATTATGCACAGAGATCCAAACATACTCTGGAATGGCTTCAAACAAAGCAGCAGTCGATTGGTTAATGTGCAGGTTCATGTGAGAAGTGCCCAAGACATTAACACGGTGCACATAACCCTTTAACTATAAAGCGACCCGTTACCGTGGTAAATGAGTGGGGAAATACGCTGACCTTTTTTGGGCATATTGCATTCACCCTGATAATTGATGACCGAGCGGAGTTATTTGAAGGTTGTCTGCCTTATTTATTTTTGACTGGCTCCAGGAACACGTGTCACTCACTTTATTAACTCCCTGTTAGAAATACTGCAGAAAATATGCCAGGACAGCTAGACTGCACGGCGTCCAATTATATATCATTGAAGAATGTAGGGTGTGCGTTCTGAGTCATTCATCCAAGTATAAATATTCAAAAATAAAGTTTCCTCATTGGCCCCTTTCCTCCAGGAGCCTGATTTTTTTTTTTTTGGGTTCATATATTTTCATTTCTGCTGCTTTTTCCGTGTTGACTTTTTTTTCCTCTCTCTTTTAAAAAAAAATGCGCCTCCCTCTTCCCATTTTTGCTTCCTGAAGGTGGGGCTTTCGAGGAAGAGCAGCTCCGAATCTGCCAGCTGGACCTCCGCCCAACCTGCCGTTCTTCTCAGCTGAGCGGATTCAGTGGGAGTATTGCTCGGGCTATTCGGCCACGGGGGGCAGCACGGCCGACACCCAGCCCTTGCCAGACACCTGCATATTTTTAAAAAAAATTTTCGAGTACCCAATTATTTTTTTTCCAATTAAGGGCCGATTTAGCGTGGCCAATTTGCCTACCCTGGTTTTGGGTTGTGGGGTGAGACCCAGGCAGACACGGGGTGAATGTGCAAACTCCACACGGACAGTGACTCGGGGTCGGATCCGAATTCTTGTGCCCCCCCCCCCCCCCCCTCTCCTATCTCAGTCCCTTTGTTTTTGACATTCCCTTCCTGGCTGCCTTTGACATTGTTTTTTTAGTTTGCCAATTGATTCACTTGAGTGCTATTTTGCTGGTGCTGTTGCTATGTGCAATGTTGGAGAAATTAGGTGGAGAAATTCAGGATGTCGAGATTATTTTCTTCGCTGAGTTTCTACCCAACCAAAGGCCACGTTTAGAGAAGGGCAATTTATCTCGGTGTATTCTGGGACTTTCCAAACGGATCAGCTGGATTGATTATCCAGTTCCCTGGATCTTTCCCAATAGACATTCCCGTGGGATGTTATGCGAAGGAGTAGCTAGTCTTTAATTCTCTCTCTTTATAAGACCGTGTTAGAAGGGCTACTTCAAACATCTGTGCCCAGATAATGTGACTGTCCCGGGGGCCCTGTTGGGAGACACCTCACTCGATGGGGAATTAGTTAAGGAACAGATTGCAAGAACCATCAGATTCGGGGCTGCGAGAAGCCTGGTTTATCCAATGACGCATTCAGTTATAAGTCAATTTTTCAAGAATTCATTGTAACTCTTAAACACTGCTTGCAACGTGTGCTTACCCCCACACTTCTCAAATAACTCATCTGCCCGGAGTGACCCGGGAGTTGTAAAAGATGTTTATTTTTCAACGCTAATGGCTCCTTTTTGGTCTGATGAGGAATATCTAAAACAGAGGTGGCATCATATGGTGGGCCTGACTGTTTTTGGCTCAACGCAGAACCATGTGGATATTTGGGGGGGTGATGTTCATGCCAAGCTGTTTTTCGTTGCCCACAAGCATAAGCAGCTATTGGCCACAAATGTATTCCCGTTCTGGCATCCACTGTCTGGATTTTATCCGTTTATCCGTTCTTGGGATGTGGGCTTTGCTGGCAATTTATTTCCCCTTGAGAAGGTGGTGGTGAGCTGCCTTCTTGAACCGCTGCAGTCCATGTGGTGTAGGTACACCCACTGTGTTGTTAGGGAGGGAGTTCCAGGATTTTGACCCAGCGACAGTGAAGGAACGGCCGATATATTTCCAAGTCAGGGTGGTGAGTGACTTGGAGGGGAACCTCCAGGTGGTGGGGTTCCCAGGTATCTGCTGTCGTTATTCTTCGCGTTGCTGGCTGTGCCAGCATTTATTGCCCATTCCTAATTGCCCTTGAGGAGGCAGACTCCTGGTCTGGAGTCACATGTAGGCCAGACCGGGTAAGGATGGCAGATTTCCTTCCCTAAAGAACATTAGTGAACCAGATAGGTTTTAACCACAATCGACAAATGGTTTCACGGTCATCATTAGAGTTTTAATTCCAGATTATTATTGAATTCAAATTTCACCATCTGCAGTGGCGGGATTTGAACACGGGACCCCACAGAAACTCTGGGAATTCTGGTGTACTAGCCCAGTGACAATACCACTATGCCTCCCCGTGAGTCCGACTGTGCAGTGGCGCACTTTCTCAGAAGTGCCTGCTTGGATTATGAGTTCGATGCTTGGTAGTGGGTCGTGAAGCCACAATCTACTGAGGCCTAAATTGTACCACAGGCCTAAATTGACAACATTGCCGTACCTGTGTGAGTGTGTATGTGCACAGAGGCACACACTGTGGTTAGGAAAGAACTATCTCGATTATCTTCATAGAATTCATAGAATTTACAGTGCAGAAGGAGGCCATTTGGCCCATCGAGACTGCACCGGCTCCTGGAAAGAGCACCCTACCCAAGATTAACACCTCCACCCTATCCCCATAACCCAGTAACCCCACCCAACACTAAGGGCAATTTTGGACACTAAGGGCAATTTAGCATGGCCAATCCACCTAACCTGCACATCTTTGGACTGTGGGAGGAAACCGGAGCACCCGGAGGAAACCCACGCACACACGGGGAGGATGTGCCGACTCCACACAGACAGTGACCCAAGCCGGGAATCGAACCTGGGACCCTGGAGCTGTGAAGCGATTGTGCTATCCACAATGCTACCGTGCATCTTAACCGACAATGAACAATTTATGCTGGCTAGGAAATAAAAAAAGCTTTCATATGGGAGTAATTGAGCAGTCCCTGGATCGCCAGGCAACCTTACCAGTTCATCAAGACTGTGAGGAATCAAGAGCCTGTCTGGAGTGGAATGGGAAACAAGACAGACGTGTCCTGAGCAAAATTAAATGCATTTGCAAATTCTTGTGTATGGTGACACTTTACTGTCAAGCAACAAAAATCTGACCCTGCGACTGGGAAATGACTTCTGAGCTATTGACCCAGCGAATATATTATGAGCACAAAGGTAATTCATTTCAAATTTAAAAGAAAAATAAATTACATTGGTCTCCGAAGCTGCTGAGCTTGTCATTTAGTTTTGTGGCAGGGCATTGCCTGTCAATAGCAATTTCCAATTGCAGATGGTTAGAGCGTGCTTTGAATCCTTAAAGGCACAGTGCAAGTTACAGGTCCCTGGAGTGTGTGATTTTTATTAAGTGGATTAAAGTCTTGGATGCCAAACTAATTTCTCTTGGACCAATGCAATTTACTTTTTCTGTGTGCGGAGCTCAAATCCCGTACGTTATTTTGGCAAGCGTACTGTTTTTATTGCATGGAAATGCAGGGTTTTAAACGAAGCACAGGTCAGTGAAATTCTCCACGGCATTTAATGGGTGGTACCACTTCAATCCAGTGGATGCGATACCACAAGGCAGCATTACCGTTCCAATCATGAATCATTTTTATTAAATGAGGCTCGGTCTCTTTGTCCAGAGTCATTAATATTGATTGGAAGTAGCTGAGCCTCCAGCACTGATCCATGTGGCACTGCACCTCGTCAAGGCCTGCCAACGTGAAAATGCCCCGCTTCTCCCGACTCTCTGCTTCCTGTCCATTAACCAATCCTCCATCCATACTAATATGTTGCCTCCAACGCCATGAGCTCTTAAGTTAAGTATGTGTGCGGAGCTGAATGAAATTTAGGGTGGCAAATGCAGAGCTTGGGACCGAGGCAGCTAAAGACACAAGTTGACGGCCATTTTGGGTTGCGAAGCATGCCGACCTCCATTGTTGAAGCTCTACTATTGGGTCACGGTGCCCAAGGACATGGGAGAGAACAAACAGCTCCGGTTCCAAATAGCTGGCAAGTGCGAGCGTGTGGAAGGCAGACGAGAGTGAGATTAAGCTTGGCTGTGCCAACCTTCCGCACCATTAGGAAGGGAGGGCCGAGGCATGGAGATAGTTCCCTTGTTCAGACACATGCACAAGCATTGTTGGCTGCTCAGCATGATGAGCAGGAAGCAAGTCAGTCTGACAATGATGCACAATTACTGTCTTCAATTACTGAAGGGGCATGGCGGAACTGGGATTCGGGGAGCAGGGCTCAGCAATCATTAATAATTCCTTTTCTGAATGGAGAAATTCCACTCACACTTCGATATGAAGGCACTGGCCGATCATGAAGCTGACTTCTGCAACACCAGCAGTTTATAGTTTATCACTAATCAGGTTAGTCACTCAATAAGATGTTTTCAGATACATCCATTTACATATTGGGAGTATTAAAAATCCCGGTCATTAAGTAGGGTGATCTTTCAGAGGGTCAGTGCAGACTTGATGGGCTGAATGGCCCCTTTCTGCACTGTAGGGATTCTATGATTTATATGAGAAGTGAACCAGCTATGAAAAACCTCAGCCGTTCCTATTATGTCACAACATTGATGGCGGCATAGTGGTTAGCACTGCTGCCTCACGGCGCCGAGGCCCCAGTTTCGATCCCGGCCCCGGGTCACTGTCCGTGTGGAGTTTGCACATTCTTCCCATGTTTGCGTGGGTCTCGCCCCCACAACCCAAAGATGTGCAGGGTAGGTGGATTGAGCACGCTATATTGCCCCTTAATTGGGAAAAAAATAATTGGGTACTCTAAATTTATTTTAAAAAGAAACAACATTGTGCATGACAGTTGAAGTGTGAGGTTTCTACCAACTATCAATCTTTTTTCAGCTTTTCCAAATCCCCTCTTCGCCAGCACTCCCGAATATTCACAGTACAATCTTTCAGACAATAAAGGTTTGCAACAGAGGGTCCAAATGTTTGCCCCATCCCTCCCAAAGGCGCATATGGAATCATCGGCTTTGTAGCTATAAATGAGCAATATCCTGAATGTGTCCAATGCACAAAAGCAAAGGGGATTATGCTAAACCATTACAAAAACACAGCTTAGAGTATTATTCGAGTATTATTCTCTGGCATTGGAGAGAATGCAGAGGAGATTTCCTAGATGATATCAGGGACTTTGTTCGAAATTCATTTACGGGATGTGGGCGTCGCTGGCTAGGCCAGCTTTTACTGCCCATCCCTAATTGCCCCTTGAGAAGGTGGTGGTGAGCTGCCTTCTTGAACCGCTGCAGCCCATGTGGTGTAGGTACACCCACTGTGCTGTTGGGGAGGATTTTGACCCAGTGACAGTGAAGGAACGACCAATACATTTCCAAGTCAGGATGGTGAGTGACTTGGAGGGGAACTTGCAGGTGCTGGTGTTCCTGTGTGTCTGCTGCTCTTGTCCTTCTAGATGGTAGCAGTTGTGCATTTGCAAGGTGCTGTCTAAGGAGCCTTGGTGAGTTCCTGCAGTGCATCTTTGATGCACATGGCTGCTGCCGTGCATCGGCGGGGGAGAGAGTGAATGTTTGTCAATAGGTGCGAATCTGCTTTGTCCTGGATGATAAGCTTCTTGAGTGTTGGAGCTGCACTCATCCAGGCAACTGGAGAGTATTTCATCACACTCCTGACTTGTGCCTTGTAGATGGTGGACAGGCTTTGGGGGGATCAGGAGGTGAGTTACTCTCCGCAGGATTCCCAGCCTCTGACCTGCTCTGGTAGCCACAGTATTTATATGGCTGGGTCCAGTTCAGTTTCTGATCTATGGTAACCCCCAGGATGTTGATAGTGGGGGATTCAGTGATGGTAATGCCAGTGAATGTCAAGGAGAGATGTTTCAATTCTCTCTTATTGGAGATGGTCATTGCCTGGCACTTGTGTGGTGCAAATGTTACTTGCTACCTACATCAGCCCAAGCCTGGATATTGTCCAGGTCTTGCTGCATTTGGACATGGACTGCTTCAATATCTGAGGAGTCGCGAATGGTGCTGAACATTGTGCAGTCATCCACAAACATCCCCACTTCTGACCTTGTGTTGGAAGGGCATTCATTGATGAAGCAGCTGGAGATGGTTGGGCCTCGGACACTATCCTGAGGAACTCCTGCAGTGATGTCCTGGGACTGAGATGTTTCTTGGGTTCACAGTGAACCAAAGCAACATCACGACTTTAACTCTCCAAGCGCCGTCTGGCACTGCACAGACCACTCCGAAGCTATTTCATCTTTGAGCAGTTGATACAGTAAGAATAATAATTGTTATTACTGTCACAAGTAGGCTTACATTAACACTGCAATGAAGTTACTGTGAAAATCTCCTAGTTGACACACTCCGGTGCCTGCTCGGGTACACTGAGGGATGTTTACTCAGTCAGGGATTCATTTAGGCTAATAGACAACAATCCCCATGAATGTTCTCATTGTTCTCGGGTCTCCTTGCTTTCAAATTTCCCCGCCACCTTCTCTTGCGTTGGTTGGGCACCTTCACCATGTATTCGGTGACCCAGGTAGGTTACAATCAGCACCACAACACAACACCAATGGTATTTAGCTTTGATGCCATGATCTTGAAGTCGATCTCGGACCGCGTTCAATCTTACGTTGCACTCTTTCTCTCGTCTTATCAGAATGGCATCTGAGAAGCAGCACATTCCTTTCATCCCTCTTCGTACCTGGCCTCTGATGCTTTGCGACCCTGCGTGGACAGTAGACACGCAAATGGTGACCTGTTACACCACCACAACCCTTTGTGTGCGTGAGTGGTGAGCTCTTTGTTCTTCTCAGTTAATTTGAATTGAAAATATGCATTTGACAAATCTACCTGACTTCACCTTCCCATGGCTAAAATAAATCTCCACTGGTAGGTAGTGGGTAAGTCTCATTTTCAATCACCTTATTTACCGTTTGCTTATAATCTGACAAACCCTTCTGCTTTTTGAATAGTCACAGTGGATGTGGCCCATTCACTGCTCATCACCTTAATTAACCCTGTTTGTTCTAGTCTCTCCACCTCTTCACTTGCTGCTTCTAACTGTGTGTCGGGCACACTCCTCGCCTTGCAAAATGTCATTGTACATTGTCCTTAATCGTGATTTCAGCCTTGTGATGGCTAATTTTTATCCTTTGATCTTCCTCGCTCAAAGACCACTTTGTGCTCTCTTCGCACTTTCTCTGCGCCGTCAGACACGCTCTTATTAATCTAATTCCTCCCCCTCAGGGAGACTTTGTACTCTCTAACTGACACTAATGGGATGCATCGTCCATCCTGAACACTATCCTGACCCTCGCACTGGAATACTGTTATTGGAATAAGGTCGGCATGGTAGCACAGTGGGTAGCACTGTTGCTTCACAGCTCCAGGGTCGCAGGTTCGATTCCTGGCTTGGGTCACTGTCTGTGCGGAGTCTGCACGTTCTCCCCGTGTCTGCGTGGGTTTCCTCCGGGTGCTCCGGTTTCCTCCCACAAGTCCCGAAAGACGTGCTGTTAGGTAATTTGGACATTCTGAATTCTCTCTCTGTGTACCCGAACAGGCGCTGGAATGTGGCGACGAGGAGCTTTTCGCAGTAACTTCATTGCAGTGTTAATGTAAGCCTACTTGTGACACTAAAGATTATTGATATAATGTCAGTGAAATCGCGATGGGGCAAACATGGATGACACGACATTGCAGTTATATTGAAATCATTGACCGTTTCTGCTGGCAGGATAGCAAATCCTCAGGAATGATGCCCGCCATAAACCGAAACTCTGTACTATTAACGCGGATTAGCCGAAGCTTGTCACCTGACCATGCCCACCAATCAGAGTGGGATTAGACCACCTGGCATGCCTGTACCCCCAGCCAATTCCTTTAAAAGGAACAACAAAACCACCAAAAACGTGCTTGACTGCATCGACGACATGGCGGCCTGTACCGCACATGTCCGAAGAGAGCACGTTAAGCAGAGGAAAGTTACGGAGTCTTTCTGGAGCTAACGTTTCCATCCAAAACTCCGTCCTTTTACTCAGTCAGGCCTTTGTAAGGTGTGAACAAATTGAATAAAGACTTTTCCCACAGGTTTACTGCGTTAATACGTTTTCATTTGGCATTTGACTGTTGTTTTGGACGTGGACTGTAGTTGTGGACTGTAAAGTCCCAAGGGTTTCATATATGGGGCTGGATTTTAGGCAAGGGTTGTTGGGGGGAGCATATTACTGCCCCTGTCCATCCCCCCCCCCCATTATAAAATCCATTTGAAAGCCAACCGACTTTAAAAATGGCCGTCCCACAGGCTAATCCGCTGCTGACAGCTTTAACGAGCACAGCGTGAGTCTTCCTCCCCTCAGTGGGAGGAGGTCCCACTCTCGATTGGCCGGCAGCTCTAGCAGTCCGAGCAGCGCTAAAACACTGTAGCGGGCACTGTTGGAGGCTGCAAGCAGGCCCCGGGGAGAAGGAGTGCAATGGATCTCTGACGGTCTCGGAAAGGCCTGAGAGTTTTGGACAGGAAGTGCTTCGGCACCTGAGGGCGGTGGAGTGCCAGGCAGTTCGGGGTGTGTGTCCTGGAAGCCACAGAGCTAGGTATCAACTTTTATTTTTTCTTTATTTGTTCATGGGATGTGGGCATCGCTGGCTGTGCTAACATTTATTGCCCACCCCTGAGGGTAGTTAAGGGTCAACCACATTGCTGTGGATCTGGAGTCACATGTAGGCCAGACCGGGTAAGGATGGCAGATTTCCTTCCCTAAAGGACATTAGTGAACCAGATGGGGTTTTACGATGATCGACAATGGTTTCCTGGTCACCATTAGATTTTTAATCCCAGATTATATTGAATTCAAATTCCATCATCTGCCATGGTGGGATTTGAACCTGGATCCCGAGAGCATTACCCTGGGTCTCTGGATTACTAGTCCGGTGACAATACCACTACACCACTGCCTCCCTCTGGTTTTACCTCAGATAGTGGGGGGGGCTCCTTCCTGCTTTTTTTACCTCAGATAGTGGGGGGGGCTCCTTCCTGCTTTTTTTACCTCAGATAGTGGGGGGGGCTCCTTCCTGCTTTTTTTTACCTCAGATAGTGGGGGGGGGGGGGGGGGCTCCTTCCTGCTTTTTGACCTCAGATAGCGGTAAAGCAGCACAGTATTCGGGTCAATTGGCTTGTTGACATTTTTGTTTTGGAAAAATGACGGGCGAGCTGCTGATTGCGGCCAACTGCATTATGGGAAACTGGCGTGTTGAGATCGGGTTCGCGACCCGGCAGCAGTCCTGATTTCCAAACGTGAAATCCAGCCCAATGAGGGTGGTTTTGAACTTCAGTTACTATGTTGCGAAATGGGAACATGTGACGGCCACCATGTCCCAGCAAGATGCCACAAAGGTTGACCAGTTACTCCATGAAAACAATGTTTCGGAGGAGGTGGCAATAATCATCTTGGGAGGTATGAATTCCCTTTATTTCTCGATGTTTTGGCGAAGATCAAGCATAGGATCTGGCCCGAGATCAGTTGTAATGCCTGTTCTTGGATCTAGTATGTCTCTTTTGTGGGGAACATGAATTGGATTTGATTTGAATTGTTTTTTGTAGCAAGGCAGGAGATGGATTAGGGGTTTGCCCATCCACTCCGTGCATTGAGAAAGGAATAAAATTGAAGTGTCAAAACACTAGATAATCATAGGCTGCTTTCCCCTTTGAGGGGGGAGAGCTGACCGGTGGTAATTAAAAAAAATATATTTTTATTCAAGGCTTTTTACATATACACAGAATACCGAATATCAGAAGGACAACACGTCAACCCAATGAACAACCACAGACCTCCAAACGCCTGATACCAACAGCCCATCCTGCCTTACACATTTTAACACCCCCCTCCCTTGCTGACGCCTCCATTCTCCTTGGAGAAATCAATAAACGGCTTCCATCTCCGAGCGAACCTATCCACCGACGAACCCATCCCTCTGGACGAAGTTGATCTTCTCCAGCATCAGGAATTCTGTCAGGCCATTCACCCACACACACCCCCCCTTTGGTGGCTCCGAATTCCGCTAACACAACAAAATCCGTCTCCGGGCTACCAGGGAGGCAAAGGCCAATATATCAGCTTCTCTTTCCCCGCTCATCCGCGGCAGCGGCAGCACGGTAGCATTGTGGATAGCACAATCGCTTCACAGCTCCAGGGTCCCAGGTTCGATTCCGGCTTGGGTCACTGTCTGTGCGGAGTCTGCACGTTCTCCCCGTGTCTGAGTGGGTTTCCTCCAGGTGCTCCGGTTTCCTCCCACAGTCCAAAAATGTACAGGTTAGGTGGATTGGCCATGCTAAATTGCCTTATAGTGTCCAAAAGGTTTGGTGGGGTTATGGGGATAGGGTGCTCTTTCAGAGGGTCCGTGCAGACTCGATGGGCCAAATGGCCTCCTTCTGTACTGTGGGACTTCTATGATTCTATGATATAACAATACAGGTTGGAATTGACAGAACAAACAGTATGGGTTTGCCAAATAAACAATGTAACTTACATAAAGTTTAAAGTGGCCATTTCCATGGATTGTGAGGGGCTTCTTCTCTCAATGGATACCAAGATTTCCACTTGGCCATTTTATATGAGAAGGCCAGAGAAGGTTTATATGCCAGAGAAAACAGCACGGTAGAACAGTGATTATCACTGTTGCTTCACAGCACCAGAGACCCGGGTTCGATTCCCGGCTTGGGTCACTGTCTGTGCGGGGTCTGCACGTTCTCCCCGTGTCTGCGTGGGTTTCCTCCGGGTGCTCTGGTTTCCTCCCACAGTCCAAAGATGTGCAGGTTAGGTGGATTGGCCATACTAAATTGCCCTTAGTGTCCAAAATTGCCCTTAGTGTTGGGTGGGGTTATTGGGTTATGGGGATAGGGTGGAGGTGTTAACCGTAGGTAGGGTGCTCTTTCCAGGAGCCGGTGCAGACTCGATGGGCCGAATGGCCTCCTTCTGCACTATATTCCATGATTCTATGATCCTCTCCAGCGTCATGTGGGCGACTGGTGGTGATTTAACCTGAGGATCACCACACCTCAGGCGAGGGGAAAAGTTGAGAACCTCAGCCGGTACGGGGGATTGAACCCACGCTGTTGGCCTCGCTCTGCATCACGAACCAGCTGTCCAGCCACCTGAGCCGAACCGGCCCTCAAAATTCCCTTTCGACTTCCCTGATTTTTCTCCTCTTCAACCTCGCCAACATGCCCCACACACAGCTGTCAACATTCAGGTGATCTTTGACCCTGGAATTTAGTCCAAAAGACAAAGACCGATCCCAAGCCAATCAAACACTTGGAGCTGTGTTCAATTTTCGAAGGCTCATGCATGCAAGTAGATCCAGTGAAATGTCTCGGCCCAAATGAGTGGAGCTCAATGGGTCTGCCGCACATCTTTTGAGACTGCAGCTGGACAGCCTTCTGCTTGGCCACGAGTGACACCACTGTTGTGCAGCTGTGAGCAAATGAGTGTGACGAGGCTCAAAATGTCCCTTTTTTAGATTCTTCCCCCTCTCCCTCCCGCCCTTGAAGCCTTGTCTTCCCGTCGTGCTTCCCAACAGCATTGCAGCCAACATCAGGTCAGTATAATAGGGGGCCTGCGTCTCACCACTGTGACACCAGACTTGGCAGCTAGACATGAAGAAACTCTGTACCATCACCTCAATTTACTAACATTTTCATACGTTTGAATAGTTTCTCAATCTCTCGTTCACAGAGCCCAATCCGATTCCCCTATTTTAAGTCGCTTATGTATCTGGAAAATGTAAATACAGCTACGAGAGTGTGATTTTGGCTGCTTCTCATTGGTTGGATGGTTTGAGTATCAAGTCTGTTGACACCCCTGTATCCCTCTCAACTTTAGCCTTAACTATTTCACCACCACTCTGGCAGGTTGCCAATATTTCTTTTCGATTTATGGTACTTTACAGCTGTGTGTTTTAAAATGTCACAGCCCATTATCCTTCCTACTTGTGGATTCTTGTGAAACATATCTGCTTCCTCAGATATACCAAACTAAGAGAGGCAGTATCACCTGTGAAGTTGAGCCATTTATATCTCACCCAATCCTACCTCTGCAGCCCTCTGTGTTCCTCCAATGTTGGCCTCGTGCACATCCTCCGCTTCCTGTCCACTATGATTGGTGGCCATGCCTTCAGCCATCTCATCACTAAGACCTGACATTCCTTCCCCAAACCTCGAAACTTCGCCACCTCTCTCCCCTCATTTAAGATGCTCCGAAAGAGAATAACTGGCTTGCTCGGACTTGCTGTGGCCCAGAATCCTCATGAGAAGTTGAGAATTTTGTACTCCTGCAATCCACCCCTCAGGATGCAACCTGTCGGAAGTCCCCCAGCAGACTATCAACGGAAGGTTAGAATCATGAGAATTTACAGTGCTGAAGGAGGCCATTCGGCCCATCGAGTCTGCACCGGCCCTTGGAAAGAGAACCCTACTCAAGCCCACATCTCCACCCTATCCCCATAACCCAGCAACCCCACCTAACCTTTTTGGACACTGAGGGCAATTGATCCTGGCCAATCCACCTAACCTGCACGTCTTTGGACTGTGGGAGGCAACCGGAGCACCCGGAGGAAACCCATGCAGACACAGGGAGAACGTGCAGACTCCACACAGACAGTGACCCAAACCGGGAATCGAACCCGGGTCTCTGGTGCTGTGAAGCAACAGTGATAACCACTGTGCTACCGTGCTGTTTTCTCTGGCATATAAACCTTCTCTGGCCTTCTCATATAAAATGGCCAAGTGGAAATCTTGGTATCCATTGAGAGAAGAAGCCCCTCGCAATCTATGGAAATGGCCACTTTAAACTTTATGTAAGTTACATTGTTTATTTGGCAAACCCATACTGTTTGTTCTGTCAATTCCAACCTGTATTGTTATGTCATAGAATCATAGAAGTTCCACAGTACAGAAGGAGGCCATTTGGCCCATCGAGTCTGCACGGACCCTCTGAAAGAGCGCCCTATCCCCATAACCCCACCAAACCTTTTGGACACTATGAGGCAATTGATCATGGCCAATCCACCTAACCTGCACATCTTTGGACAGTGGGAGGAAACCGGAGCACCCGGAGGAAACCCACGCAGACACGGGGAGAACGTGCAGACTCCGCACAGACAGTGACCCAGCGGTCGGGATCCAACCTGGTCCTTGGCGCCGTGAGGCAGCAGTGCTAACCACTGTGCCACCGTGCCGCCCAAAAACCTACCTTTGAGACAATGCTTGTAACACTAGTCCGGCTTTCTCCATGTGCAGCTTTATGTCATTTTTTGTTTTATTCCACCAATGTGAAATTTCTTTGGACATTTAAAAAAAAATGTTTTTATTCCCCATTTTCACATTTTCCTCCAAAATTCCCACCCCACCCCCAAACAGTAAACGGTAACAAATACAAAGTCAATCCCCTTAACAATAACAACAATCCCATCCTCCCACCACCCCCAACAACGGCCCACCTGTCAATATCTGCATCTTTTAAACCAAACCCCCCCCCACGGCGGAAACAAAGAGCCCTCACTTCGAATGCAAGTCCCATCACTTCCCTTGTCCAAATATAATTTCTTTGGACATTTAATGATGCTAAAAGTGCAATATATAAATGCAACCTTCCTATTCTTCTTTCCCCCACTCCTGTCGATTTGTAAAACTTTGAATGTCAGTGTAGTACTTTATTCCGTAATGAATTTATTCACTTAATTATAGCTGTGTCTTATCAGTTTGACATCTGCCAATTCACAGCAGTGTGTCATGTATACCTACAAATATCACCGGACAGCTTCTTTTCACTTTAATTATTTTTCTCTTTGGTGGATGATTCTGGTGTGAACATGGAGCTGTTCCTGTGGTGGCCCATCAGTATTTCACGCCCGAATATAAATATGTATGAGAGCAATGGACCAGCATTTGTCGCTTGTATGATCACAGGGGAGTTGCATTGCATCCTGGGTATTGCGAGCAAATGCATCTCCAAATAAAGCTGCATGATCCTAACTCTCTCCCTGACTGATCTGTTTGGATGGCATAGTGGTTAGCACTGCTGCCTCACAGCGCCAGGGACCCGGGTTCAATTCCGGCCTTGGGTCATTGTCTGTGTGGAGTTTGCACGTTCTCGTGTGTGCGTGGGTTTCCTCCGGGTGCTCCGGTTTTCTCCCACAGTCCAAAGATGTGCAGGTTAGGTGGATTAGCCATGTTTCAAAAATGCAATTGCCCTTGGGGTCCAGGGATGGGCAAGTTAGGTGGGGTTACAGGGGTGTGTGGGGGGCGGGGGGTGGCAAGATAGAGAGCTCTTTCAGAGGGTCGTTGCAGACTCGATGGGATAAATGGCCTCACTGGACAAATCGTATGATTCTAAGTAGTGAAGTGATAGATTTATTACGCTTCATGGTGTCATTGGCTACCACTTGTGGAACTGTTACCACATCATGGTAACTGAGATAGGATGGAGGTGTGGGCTTGGGTAGGGTGTTTTTTCCAAGGGCTGGTGCTGACTTGATAGGCCGAAAGGCCTCCTTCAGCACTGTAAATTCTATGATTCTAAGCTTTGGGGAGGGAGGGTATTAATCCTATCTCTGCTGCTTTCATGAGGTGCACCATCTTCTGGCTTTGTCGTATTACTGTTCCCAGGTTCATGCTGTTTTGTGAACTGCCTGGAATGTCTTTGCGGAACCTCAGCATTTCACAGTCCCCAGTGTGTGAACCAGCGAACTAGGGTCCCCTGATGGCCGGTAATGGAGGGGAAATGGCACGGCGTTAGAAACTTTCTTACACATTGGCTCCAATCTCAGTGGCTCACAAACTTTTTCTATGAAACGGTCCCTTTATTCAAGCCACGATAAATTCAGCACACTGAGTTAAGTGTGTCTGGACGTGCATGCTGCACAGTTATCCCTTTCACCCATTGGGTAGTAGATCCTGAAAGCATACCTTGTCCATCAAAGCCTTTTAGGTTGGCGCTTGCTGAGGTTATACAACTTTGAGTGCAATCTGTGCACCAAAAAATCTGTAGAATTGTCCTAAATTAAACATGCGTGTTTGTCGAACACAATTATTCCTTTCAGTCATTAACTTTCATGATTTGGGGTTAATAATTAGCACCACAGCAACAAATATACAGACTAAAAATTCTGCAGGTTCCTCCTGCGATTTCAATCGTGCTAGCCTGCGGAATATCAGAACAGCAGTTCGAGGTTTTACAGCCGAGAACACCACCGGTATTTCTTCCATAACGCAAACAATAAAGAAACATCACATCGCTCGAGGTGCACTTCTCGCAATCAAATAGTTGAGGCACTTTATTGTTTAACGCAACTGCCCCCAGGTATTTACATATATCCAACCTGTCATCAGCCACACACTCCACATTCCGCCTCTAATGCAATTCGTACTGAACTGCTGACCTGTCTCAATCGCCAACTCTAAGAGCTGATTTTCACAGGGGCGGGAATTGTCTGCAAATATCTTCAATTTAATGCAACGGGACGAGGGTTAATTTATTTTTCTTACCTTCGATTTAAAAATGCAGAGCACGGGGGCAGCACGGTGGTCCAGTGGGTTAGCCCTGCTGCCTCACGGCGTCCGAGGTCCCGGGTTCGATCCCGGCTCTGGGTCACTGTCCGTGTGGAGTTTGCACATTCTCCCCATGTTTGCGTGGGTCTCGCCCCCACAACCCAAAGATGTGCAGGGTAGGTGGATTGGCCATGCTAAATTGCCCCTTAATTTCAAAAATTAATTGGGTACACTAAATTTTTTTAAAATGCAGAGCACGTCTTCCACCTCCACCACAATGCCATGCCAAACCTGTAAAACTCACTCTGCCCTCCATCTCCCTCTATTTGACATTGTGTGTTTGATCTCACCAGCGAAGTCGCTTCAAATGAAAGCGTGTTTTTGTCCAAAACTTGAAAGGGCATTGTTCTGAGGAACTGATGTTTTATGAAGGGGGTATCTGGCTGTTAATAGTTTTCCTCTGCCCCCCCCCCCCTCCTCATTCTGTTGCCCCCTTGTTGGGGTCCGGTTCTGAGGGTGCCCTTGGCCGAAGTGACCGTTCTCCAAGCGCGATGTTCATGAATGAACATTTACTGTGCCCACCCTCTGCCCAAACCTTTAGCCAAAACATCACCTGCATTCAAATGACAGACAGAGGAATGTGCACATGCTTAATATTTGCTAATATCGCCGACAGTCATTTCTAGACTTGGAGCAAGGACAGGTTCTTTGACCATGGAAGATCATCACATCCGCATCTGATTGTCTCCTCACCAAATATCTGCACATCCTCTTTCCACAAGGAATTATGGATAGCGAGGAAGCATCCTGGTTCAATTCTCTGTCCCTGTCTTCAAACTTCCCCACCAAGGTCTGTGCCTGCTGAATCCCGTTCTCCTCTTCGTCACTGGCTCAGGTCAGGGGCGGCACGGTGGCACAGTGGTTAGCACTGCTGCATCACAGCGCCAGGGACCCAGGTTCAATTCCGGCCTCGGGTGACTATCTGTGCGGAGTCTGCACGTTCTCCCCGTGTCTGCGTGGGTTTCCTCCGGGTGCTCCGGTTTCCTCCCACAGTCCAAAGATGTGCAGGTTAGGTGGATTGGCCATGTTAAATTGCCCCTTAGTGACCAAAGAAAAGGTTAGGTGGGGCCGAATGGCCTCCTTCTGCACTGTATGTTCATTTCAGTCAGGCCGAAGTGTTGCCTTACCTGGTTCCATGCCCGGAGGGTGGCTTGTAGAGTGCTTGGCTGGCGGGGATGGGCGTGTTGCTGCGGTCAGGGTCCAGAGGGATGTCCCTATGCAGGAGTTCTCCATCCTTGCCCGTTCTGTTTCGAGCTCCCTTATCCATCCCCTCACTCTTTCGAGGGGCAGCACGGTAGCATGGTGGTTAGCATAAATGCTTCACAGCTCCAGGGTCCCAGGTTTGATTCCCGGCTGGGTCACTGTCTGTGTGGAGTCTGCATGTCCTCCCCGTGTCTGCGTGGGGTTCCTCCGGGTGCTCCGGTTTCCTCCCACAGTCCAAAGATGTGCGGGTTAGGTGGATTGGCCATACTAAATTGCCCGTAGTGTCCTAAAAAGTAAGGTGGGGGGGGGGGGGGGGTTGTTGGGTTACGGTATAGGGTGGATACGTTGGTTTGAGTGGGGTGATCATTGCTCGGCACAACATCGAGGGCCAAAGGGCCTGTTCTGTGCTGTACTGTTCTATGTTCTATGTTCTGCTGTGGCCGCCCAGTGGTAGTATTGCAGGTTTGGGAGGGCCAGGCCTCCCATGCTTCTCATTCTTCGCAGGACTTTCTTGGCGATCCTTGGATCTTCCCTCCCCACACAAACGCCATGATCATTGTGTTTTTAAAAAAAGGCCCTGGGGATGTAGATTGGTATGAATCTGAAAGGAAACCCAGGCAGCATGTTCGTCTTGCTCGTCTGCACCCTCCCCGCCAGGGAGAGTGGGAATGTGTCCCACCTTTGCAGGTCCCTCTTTACCTCCTCCACCAGACTTGTCAGGTTCCATTTGTGGATATGTGAATTGCGCTTTCACATAACCGTTCGTCAGTCCAGAAGTAAAACACTCGAACACGTTGGTAACGAATATTTGTTTATTCACGGCCGGGACAAATCTCTAAGCAGTGGGGGAACCACCTTCGAGAAGTGCCAAAGTCCCAGAGTACGGACTGTCCCTTTATACAATCACAGCTTAGAGGTGGTCCCCTTAAATTCCTAGATACACCAATGATTTGGCAAGGATCCAGAACATGTGCTTATATGAAATTATTATCCTCGAGGTAGGATGGTTACTCTGACATAATCATTAGCACGGTTCACTAATACTGCTGCTGCTAACGGTTTTCTTATCCTATCCGTCCATCAGGTCCACCTTCCTTATCTCCTTCTCTCTCGTGCTCCTGAGTCAGCTCTTTCACATTCCAATGCCCATTGTCTCAGTTGACAAGGTTTTACACGCTCATCTTTGCTGTCTCTGCACTAACAGGTACAGAGTTCTGTTCTCATTCCATTCCCTCAACCCTTTAATATCCTTTTACTGGATGATCACAGATATATTTCAGAACCTTAATATTACGTACAGACAGCAAGGTTAAAACAAGACAATAAATGTAATCCACTTCCACAGATCCATGTCCAGTCGTGGGCAATTTGGATTCCCATGTAGCGGAATTTGTTTTGGCATTCTGCTATCTTATCTGTATGCCACTATCAGCACCTTCTTTAGTCTTTAACACCACCATTTACACTTCCTTTGTCTTGTGCTCATGACATCTTTGTCAATCTCTCCTTAACTCCGACCTATTGCCGACCTTCCATTCTGCTTCACCACCCCCCCTCTCCCCCACTATATAATTCATCATGGGGTAACTTTACCGGTCCCGCCTGCTGCGGGAATCGCCGGGTGGAACGGACAACTTAACGGACAATTTAAAGGTCCGTTTACCTCGGGCGGGATTTTCTGGTCTTGTGGCGGGCGTGACTAGAAAATCCCTCCCCACATTTCTACCCCTCTTCAGCTCTGAAGAAGAGCCAGACTGACGCGAAACATTAAAACTGTCTCTCTCTCCACAGATGCTACCAGACCTGCTGAGTTGTTTCAGCGTTTTCTGTTTCGATGTCAGAGATCCAGCATTTGCGGTATTTTGCTTTTGTCGCAAAATGACAGTAGCTTGTTCTTTCTCACTGTAAAACACACCATACAAGGGTATTTTGTCGGAGGACTGGAGAGGGCATTGATGAGATAAACAAGTGAAGTGGAAGCTGTTGGGAGAATGTAATATACGAGCTCTGTTTCGGAAAGGTTCCCTAATATTTGAGAGTCAGTCATTGCAGGTACTCGCCACTTGGCAATGCCTTCTACAAACTGACTCCGAATCCAAGAATTGATCCCTCCAAGATATAGAAGATCTCACTGATGACGGTGTGGATGTTTCCCTTGGCTGTGCAGTGCAGCTCAGTGCAGGCAGGTGAGTGCATGTGAGGAGAGAGTGGGTGGTGCTGTTTATGGTGTTCTTTGTGGTTCAAATCCTAGGATGGTTGGTGTAGTGTTCACAAAGACCACAAATAGCTTTTAAATTGAACAAAGCTAAAGATTTATTGATACTACTTAATTGGATTTGACACTTAATCCTGGATAAGAAGCAGTTGATAACAAACATACAATCTGCACTCATCTACTACTAATCTTGACACTAATACAATAACTATGATCTGCTCTCACTCACACTATCTTTCCTACAGTCTGTCTTCTAGCTTTCTCCTCACCCTCTCACCCACAAGGCTCAGCAAAGATGCCTTATACAGTTCTACAGCTAGCTCCCTCTAGTGGTTGATTTGGACATAAATACATGAATAATAATCTTTCCTGTCACATATAGGCTTACATTAACACTGCAATGAAGTTACTGTGAAAATCCCCCAGTCGCCACATTCCGGCGCCTGTTTGGGTACACTGAGGGAGAATTCAGAATTCTCAGCTGGTACGGGAATTGAACCCGCGCTGCTGGCCTTGTTCTGCATCACAAACCAGCTGTCTGGCCCACTGACCTAAACCAGCCCCTCAACATAGCTTAACATTAACCCTTACAGTTCTGTACATTTATCATAATGTCACACCGTTTGGGTGGGCCCATTTGATTCCCTATTTTACTTTTGGCGATTACTGATTCGAGGAATGAGAGTGGCACTCGGATGAACTGCGCACACACAAAGCTCGAGCCATACAGTTTGGGAGCCTTCCATCTCCACACGTGTTCCGATAGCTGATGTCCTTGCTGGAGGGAAAGGTTTACAAAAGTTAATTTTACTGTTTTTGTTTGAAATATTCGTTCATGGGATGTGAGCACTCCTGGTTAGGTCAGCTTTGTTGGAGGGCATTTTGTGATACTGGACTATGATATAAATTATAGGTGGCGCTGTAACTACAGTTGTGCTCCTATATTATTTTTGAATAGCTCGGATGAAACAAAAGGTACTCATTGGCTTAGATGCCTATTTAGAAGAGGCAGTTTGTAGAAATAGATAGTGTATACACAATGCTGTTAATATCAGAAAGGACACAAAATGGCTATTTTGTGATATAAAATGGCTGAACAAGCCACATTCCCTGTAAACTGTCTCATGAGACCCAATCGTGGGTATGTATAGGGAGTGTACCAACAGCCGCTGATAACAGCTTCACAGAAGAAGACATGCTATGTGTCCTTGATAAGCTCAAGGCTGTCGACAGGACACATCATGATGTTAGTTTTGAATTACTTCTGTATGACGTTAGGGGCGGATAAGACAACACCCACTTTAACCATATATGTGATAACTGGGATGCTAGGAAAATTGATTGACTCCATGTAATAAGTGTGACGCGAATATAGTTGATTGATTGTATGTAAATGAGAATACGACTAATTCCGCCCCTTGAATCTGTATATTAACCCGTGTGAGCCTTGGCTTGAGTGAGAGAAGGTGCTGTCAAAGGCTGCGGAGTCTCAGACCTCCTCTCCCAGAATTCTGACATAATAAACTGTTTTTTGTTTACTTCGGCCTTCGTGTGAATATTTTCACCCCGAACAGCTTCAATTGTCCATCCCTAGTTGCCCTTGAGAAGCTGGCAATGATGCAACTTGAGTGGAAGTCTTGCAGTGCAGTGGGCCAACAGCCCTGCCTCTAAGCCAAAAGCTCCAGGTTCAAATCCCACTCCAGGACTCGATGGCCGAGGAAGGTGTGTTCGTAACGTGACCAGACAGGTTGATACTCAACCTGTAAATCCTTCCGCACACACCAGTGGCTGGCGGTAAGAGAGGGAGAGACTCCTGGTCACCCAGGCTTGATGTGGAGTGGTGTCCCTCAAGCTATAAGTCCCTGGCGACCTGTTCCAGGACAAAGACCTCACTTGGGAAACAGACAATGTCTGCCTTGTGCACCACTAGGTGAGGGAAGTCAATTGTGGCTTGCTAGGACACTTCGGAAAGTAGTTAAGAGTCCACCATGTTGTCCTGGGACTGGAGCCACATAGAAAGAAATAACTTAGATTTATATCACATCCTTCACATCCTAAACACTTAACAACTAATGACGTAACTTTGAAGGACAGTCAGGAATAGACCAAACCCACTGAGAAGGACAAGAGAACCCCACCACCTGGAGGTTCCCCTCCAAGTCACTCACCATCCTGACTTGGAAATATATCGGCCGTTCCTACACTGTCGCTGGGTCAAAATCCTGGAACGCCCTCCCTAACAGCACTGTGGGTGTACCTACACCACAAGGACTGCAGCGGTTCAAGTAGGCAGCTCACCACCACCTTCTCGAGGGGCAATTAGGGATGGGCAAGGAATGCTTATGTAGCCAACGATACCCACGTCCCGTGTACCATTTTTATGAAAAAAAAAGGGTGCAGAGATCAAGCTTCACATTCGTGAGCGAGTTGTGTTTCTACAACAACCGGACAGTTTCATGGTCACTTTTTTACCGATGCTATAATTTTATATCTAGTTTTTTAAAAATGGATTAAAATCTCCCAAGCTGTTCCTGTATGATTTGAACTCACTGATTTGATTACAAGTCCAGCTTTAACCACTCCACTCTTGTTGGGAATCTGGTCTGTGATTAGACTTTTTAAAGAGGGGGTCCCGCTGGTTGCCGTGGTTCTGCTGACCATGCCTGTGTCGGATATGTGAAAGTACAAGCTTATGAATGATTCATGTGGGATGGGGAAATGTGGGAGCAGCTGTCGTACAAATTGCCTTGTGGTGCAAGAGCCGGGATCTCTAACCTTCGGCATCCCTGCGGACTGAGCTCAGCAGATAGCGGCATTTTCTTTTCAATGATTATGGAATTTGTTTGGAATATATTACGGATGGGAAATATTTAACTCTTTATGCCCCCATCACAATCGCACGGCGAATAATGTGGGATTCCGGTGGAGTGACGCTTTACATTTGTCACAGAACCCTGAGATGAGGGAACATTTACATTGTTATTGATTCCAATGACCTGTTTTGTTACAATATTCTAAATTAGAAGTGTGATTTTCATACACTGTCATAATTGGCTAAAGGTAGCATGACTTGCATTGGAAGCTCTATACAAAAAATCCAGATCAAATTGGTACTTTGACCACGAAGAATTGAAATCGAACCGTCTGTATATATGTTGCCTCCCTTTCACCAACATCACCTTGCGTCTATATAGCACCTTTTTTTAAAATATAAATTTAGAGTGCCCGATTCTTTTTTTTTAGCGTGGCCAATCTACCACCCTTGCACATGTTTGGGTTGTTGGGGAGAATGTGCAAACTCCACACAGACAGTGACCCAGAGCCGGGATCGAACCTGGGACCTCGACGCCGTGAGGCCACAATGCTAACCCACTGTGCCACCGTGCTGCCCAGGGCATAGATAAAGTTGATAGGAACGTTTCCCCTCAGTAGAGGGGTCAATAACCAGGAGGCATAGATTCAAGGTAAGGGGCAGGAGATTTAGAGGGGATTTGAGGAAAAACCTTTTCACCCAGAGGATGATGGGAATGTGGAACTCGCTGCCTGAAAGGGTGGGAGAGGCAGAAACCCTCACAACATTGAAGAAGCATTTAGATGAGCACTTGAGGGCAGCACGGTGGCCTAGTGGTTAACACAACCGCCTCACGGCGCTGAGGTCCCAGGTTCGATCCCGGCTCTGGGTCACTGTCCGTGTGGAGTTTGCACATTCTCCCCGTGTCTGCATGGGTTTCGCCCCCACAACCCAAAAACGTGCAAGCTAGGTGGATTGGCCACACTAAATTGCCCCTTAATTGGAAAAATGATTGGGTACACTAAATTTATAAAAAAAAAATGAGCACTTGAAGCACCACAGCACACAAGGCTACGCACCAAGTGATGGAAAATAGGATTAGAGTAGATAGGTGCTTGAAGGCTGGCCCAGACATGATGGGCTGTAGGGGATTTTTCTGTGCTGTAAAAACTCTTCAACCCGTTGAGTGACTGCCTGGAGCAGCAAAGTCTGCCTGAGATGTTGAGCTCAGCTGGAACAAGATTCCATTTATCTCTGTCTAATTGGGATCAGGTGCCCGAGCATGTCCTCACTTGCACACCAAATGACAGGGGAAGGGGGATATCTTTTGAAGGACTTAACTCAATGGTCGTAGCCACGGTGATGGTGATCGTTTTGGTGACACACCAGTCGTGCAGTTTGGAAGAGCAGTCAGAAACGTTTCTATGACGATGTTAGAAGGAGCGAGTAAACATTGCTATTTTTGACAACTTCTGTGTGACCCTTGTCACGCACGCCTCAATTGTTGCGAGATTGCGGGTACAGACAGTGCTCCGTACTTGGATTTTGTGCTGGCCAGTCAGCATGTGTCAACCTACGATGTTTAAATCTTTGAAATGAGATTGCGGAATTCTTGGGGCACAGCCAGGGATGTGTGTGAAAATATTTAATTATTAAGGAAAATTTCTTGAACTGCTCTGAAACAAAAGTGGTGTGTGAGCTTCTCTCCCGTTCTGCTGTGGAGTTGCTAACCCTTGCTGACTCCTTGGTGTAATTCTACCCGATTGCAAAAGTGGGTCAAATCGACCAATAGCACTCCCTGCCTGATGCACAATCAATGGACATGAAACGAGGATAAAGTCCGAACGATAGGCTTTAATACACAAGAAGTGTACCCGGTAGCAGACGTACATAAGAATGGCAGACTGCCGGGGAACACGGATTCTTATACCCCGCCTCATAGGCCGAGCTACCTACCTCTCAGCCAATCGGTTGAGAGGCACATGACATACCTGGGCCAATGGGCAGCGAGTCCTCTGCACCAATGGCAGCTCACACTTCCAGGTACCGTAATACCCCTAATCATACTACCACACTGCCCTCGGGTACTTTTCAGGCATTTTCAGAGTCATTGGGCCTCCTGCAGAGGCTCAAGAGATGGCGAATGCTTGTTGTCGAGCCCCTCTGAAAAATGTGTCCCCCCCCCATGAGACATGGGCCTACTCTCTGCTCAGGTTTTGTTGCCGTGGACTCTGGGAACTGGCCACACCAAAACAGTCAAAATCCATGTGGAGTCAGGATTTCTTCTTCAACTATCTTGGCTCTGGGTGGTTATTCCAGTATCATAACCACCGTCCCCTGTCTTCAGTAGAATCGGTGTACATTTTTCTTTATTCGTTCCACGGGATGTGGGCGTCGCAGGCTGTGCCAGCATTTATTGCCCATCCCGAACTGCCCCTTGAGAGGGCAGTTAAGAGTCAACCACGTCGCTGTGGGTCTGGACTCGCATGTAGGCCAGACCAGGTAAGGATGTTAGTGAACCTAATGTCAATCGACATTGGTTTAATGGTCATCATTTAGACTTTTTAATTCCAGATTTTTATTGAATTCAAATTTCACCATCTGCAGTGGTGGGATTTGACCCTGGGACCCCAGAGCATTACTCTGGGTCTCTGGTTACTAGCTTGTCTTGTTATGCTCTTGACGTAGCATAAGCTGCTTCGTTGATGCGCACTCTGACAAAGGAAGGTTCAAACTTGGAGATAGCTTCAACACGTTTATTGAACTATTAACAATTCTCATACTTGGATTCGACTCTCCTGTTAATCCTTCTATAGCTACTCAGACTGACGAACCAGTCTGCTACAATCCACGTGGTGGGTGTGATGTTGAATCAACCCTGTGTCTGTACTCACTGAGTGTCTCCACTGGAAAGAGGAAGATCATGTGTGCTGTGTCCTTTATATATGGGTTGGTGTAATGCCCTCCTGTGGTAGTGTCAGCTCTGTGTGTATCGTGAATGCCCATTGGTTGTGTCCTATCTTACTGACCTATTGGTTGAGTGTCTGTGTGTCATGTCTCTGGTGCTCCCTCTAGTGTCTAGCCAGTCTATGTATACTTACATTAACCCCTTGTGTATCTACAGTGATGCATATCACCACATAGTTTAGTGACAATACCACTACGCCACCATCTCCCCATATTGATGATGGAATGTTGTACCCCGTTATCTCCCTTGCCACTTTCCTCCCTGATTCTGCTCGCAAAGAACAGTTCCATTATTACACATGTTTACTGCGATTGATCCTACCTTTGCTGTATGACTCTTAAGTACCATCTACCCCGTCCTTGTAACTGTGTGAAGCCTCCGTAATGATTGTAAAACCGAATGTGAAATTGTTCCAAACACATTGTGGATCAAACGACCCCTTGTTGATTGAATGGCTCATTGATTGCTGCACCAATCAATTAAGCACTCCGTCCCACTCACTGAAAAGCAAATCTGTTCCTGTACTTCATGAGTGTGATCCTGCATGCTCTCTCCCGCATGTGATTGTTGTACGCTGCAGCTCCAGACACATGCTCTCTCTCGGATTGCAAAATGTGAAGCCAACTTGAATCGCTGTTGCTTTTATAAATATCAAACCATGTGTTGGAGCAAGAACAATGGCAAAGTTCCTGTCAGCGATCTCGGACCGGAGGATTTAGATGAAACTCGGAATAGGTTAGAGACTGTCCAAACTCATTTCACGCAATGATCTTTCCAGCTGTTTGAGAATTTCATTCTTGGGCCAAATTCGCAGAGTCGCTCTGGGGAGTGTATGAACTCGCTGTGTCTCCCCACCCAGCTCAGTCACACTGTCGAACGGAAGTATGGCAGTGAAGAGGGCGACTATTAATCTGAAGAAACTGGAAATGTTGGGGTTGTTTTCCTTTGGTAGCCAAGAAGATTATTCCAATTCCAATTCTCTTCCTGCATCGAGCGATTTCACTAAGACAGACTTCCGTCTGTTTCCATCGCTAGTCATTCCCGGAACAGGTCGCTTGTCTGTCGCCAGGGACTTCTAGCGTGAGGGGCCCCACTCTACATCAATCCTGGGTGACCAGGAGTCTCTCCCACTCTTCCCACCAGCCATTGGGGTGTTGGGAAGGATTTACAGGTTGACACACTATTTGGCCGCGTTATGAACGCACCTTCCTCGGCCATTGAGTCTTGGGATGGGACTCCAACCCAGAGCTTCTGGCTCAGAGACAGGGACGCTAACCCACTGCGCCACAAGACCTCCTCAAGAAGGTTATGCGGTGTTCAAAATCATAAATGTTTTTTGATAGAGTTTATAAGCCGAACGAGTTCCCGGACGAGCCCAGCAAAGTACCTTTGGGCAGCACAGCGCCTAGCACTGTTGCTTCACAGCGCCAGGGTCCCAGATTCGATTCCCTGCTTGGGTCACTGTCTGTGCGGAGTCTGCACGTTCTCTCCATGTCTGCGTTGGTTTCCTCCGGGTGCTCCGGTTTCCTCCCACAAGTCTCGAAAGACGTGCTGTTGGGTGAATTGGACATTCTGAATTCTCCCTCTGTGACCCGAACAGGCGCCGGAATGTGGCCACTAGGGGCTTTTCACAGTAACTTCATTGCAGTGTTAATGTAAGCCTACTTGTGACACTAATAAAGATTATAAAATTATATGAAGTGGCTGCAAAGTCGGTAACTACAAGTCGCAGATTTAAGCTGATCGGAAAAAGAGCCAGAGATGACAGGAAACATTTTCTTACACGGTGTCTTGTTACGACCTTGTTGTCTGAAATGATGGTAGGTGCAGATTCAATCGTAAAATTTGAAGGAAGATTGGATAAGTACTGAAAAGGGGAGTGGGGCAGGGTGAAAAAACCACAGCCTTGGGGGGAAAGAGCAAGGAAGTTGGACTGATTGGATAGCTCTGCTATAGATCTGGCATTGGCAGGATGAAGTGAATGGCCTTTTTCTATGCTCTATGATTCTACATCCCAACTACCTGCTCAGCTGGGCAGCATTTGGAGCTTTGTATTTGGCTCTTGTGCCCCTGGCCATGAAAATGAAAATGAAATGAAAATCGCTTATTGTCACGAGTAGGCTTCAGTGAAGTTACTGTGAAAAGCCCCTAGTCGCCTCATTTCGGCGCCTGTCCGGGGAGGCTGATACGGGAATCGAACCGTGCTGCTGGCCTGCTTGGTCTGCTTTAAAAGCCAGCGATTTAGCCCAGTGAGCTAAACCATCCCCTTAATGAATAGGTAGAGGGGAGGGGTTGGCCAGCTTCCTACTGTGAATAGTCCTGTGACCTTTGTGGGGATACGCTTGTGTGGAGGTCAGACAACGACAGCATATGACGTAGCTGAGAAACCAAGATAAGGCGACTTGCCAATGCTGTTGGCGTAGCCTTGTATCTGAGTATCCTGCGGGTTGCTGGTGTCCGTGGAACCGTACTCCAGGTCAGCATCTTTAGGAGGGAAGAGGTGAAGATTGAATATTGGACAGTTTGGGGGAAGAGCTGGGGTGGAGGGGGAAGGCGAGGTGTAGAGGGCTTGTTTTATTCGAGGAAGCCAGTTGGAGAAGGACGAAACCGGAGCCAATCCTTACTCAGCCTTTCATTTATTTACAGACTCAAACCCGTACAAGCATGCACCTCCCAACCCAACCCCACCACAGTTTCAGTAAGCGTCTCTTCTTCTTTGTGCTCAAGTGAAACCTCTTAATGCGCACCACCTGCAATTAGACACCATTGTTTTACAAGGCTGCCTTTTGAACCCGAGTGGATAACCTTTTGTTAAAAGGCGACCTTTCTCTCCATTATCTCAGTTTTGCCAGTTGTGGAGGATTATCTTTCGGTGAGCAGGTTTGGTCAGGTTTCCAGGGCCAAACAAATGTGTTTGTGAGGAGAAAACACTTCACAGCTTCAATCAACTGTACGATCCAACAGCTGTGAAGGAAGTTCCTTATCTCCGGCTTAACTGACAGGAAACCTCCGAAAGCAGCAGCTGGAGCTGATGAAAGGAATGCGGGAAAGAATCCAGTCACAACTGGGACTCTCGGGGTGGCTCTGGTTGCAGGCTGGCAGAACTATCATTTTTTTTTGTTTTTGAACCTATCCCTGAAGTCATAGAGCACATTTCATGTTGGCACCTCCTTTAATGATCTGTGCAGGTTTTAAAAGAAAATTCTGGTCAGAAGATTCTGTGGCCACTTTGCCGTGACATTTTGTTCTGTCAAAAACCTGTCAGCTAGATGAGACATCCTAAGTACATCACACAGGAAGTATAGGCAAATGGCGGGGGAAGGGCACAGAGACGATGGTGCCTTAAACAGATGATCTTTATGGACCAAACCAAGACCGTTTCTTGTTTCATGTTCAGGCCTGGTGCCTGATTCAGCATTTTAATCCTTGCACTGGGATTTAATGTAACGTTTCCACTTACCAATAGCATAGCAAGCACAACATGTGTGCACGGGGCAGATAAGACTTTGCTATGGAGTTGTATTGAGAAGAAACGTTTTTTTTATTAATTCATGGCACATGAGCGTTGCCGTCAAGGCACTTGTTGCCCATCCCTAATTGCCCCTTGAGAAGGTGGTGGTGAGCCGCCTCCTTGAACCGCTGCATTGCATGGTGTAGGTACACCCACAGTGCTGTTAGGGATGGAGATCCAGGATTTTGACCCAGGGACAGTGAAGGAACGGCCGATATATTTCCAAGTCAGGATGGTGAGTGACTTGGAGGGGAACCTCCAGGTGGTGGGGTTCCCAGGTATCTGCTGCTCTTGTCTTTCTAGATGGTAGCGGTCGTGGGTTTGGAAGGTGCTGCCTAAGGAACTTTGGCGAGTTCCTGCAGTCCATCATGTAGATGGTACACACGGCTGTCACTGCATCAGTGGCGGATGGAGTGAATGTTTGTGGATGGGGTGCCAATCAAGCGGGGCTGCTTTGTCCTGGATGGTGTTGAACCTCTTGAGTGTTGTTGGAGCTGCACTCATCCAGGCAAGTGAGAAATGTTAAAGAGTGAGGGTAAAAAGCTTGGAGCTGTGAGTGGTTACAACAGTGCCAGTATTTCATCAACATATCCAAACCAATTAGCATCTTTAACGGATTTACATATTCCAATGAACGTCTGAGGAGCATTATCAAACAAAATTTTAACACTGGGTGACATAAAGAGCTGCTGGGGAAGGTGACCAAAGACTTGATCAAAGAGAAAGGTTTAAAGGGTGTTTAAAAATAAGGAGTAAGAGGTAGGCAGAGACTGGGAGAGGGAGGCAGAGACTGGGAGAGGTCGAGGGAGAACTCAAGAGCTTGAGGGCTTGTACAGCTGAAGGCACTTATCAATCATCAGAGTCCTCAAAGGACCATTAAAGGATCACCAATAACACGGAGGGACATAACTGTCCCAAGGCAGTAACCTCCTCCAGCTCTGCAATCCTTCAAAATTTCTGTGCTCTTCTAATTGTGGCCTCTTGCACCCTCTCACAGATGCAGGATTTTAGGTCGCAGATCCTTCAAGCTCAAGTGGGCTTCTACTATGAGGACTCGATGTTCGAAGTCAGGCCAATGAAGGCTAGCGTCAAGGGGGTTGAGCCTTGACCAGGACAGACACTGGCCATGGAAGCAGCCTTTCCCTCCTCAACAATATGGACGTTGCTCTTGATGTTGTACTCATGTTAGGCATACAGTGATGACCTCCAGGGCAAAGTGACTGTGGTACTTACGAATGTGTGTGTGTGTGGCCTCAAGCAATGTATAAATATATAACACAAATATATAACATGTAGGTGGACAGGGGACAGGAATCCATGCTACACTTCAGAATTAAGAGTGTACAATTTGTGATGGTTGTTTCTTGCTGGTGGGGTACTTGAGGTGATAAATTTAGATGCCAGCTCTTGGTTTCAATCATGCATCTCCTGACTATCTGTGTGAAGGGACTTCCTGAAGATAAGTGTTACTTTGCGAGTGAATTATCTTTGACCTCTGATAATGTTCCTGCCTGTTATTTTTATACACAGCAAATGCAACAAGACTCCATTTTATGGCCAGTTTGCACTGTCGGTGTCTGCATATTGTTTGACATGTCGTCAATCAAGCTCCAGAGGTTGAGTGGAGAAGTTTACCATAGCAACAATGATAAAAGTTAGTGACCTTGCTCAGGAACACCCGTGTGTAGTTCATGAATATTAATGAATCCCTCCAGGAAAAAAGCAGAAGTAGAATTCTTAGTGTGGTTATGGGCCATCTGGAAAACGAGAGCTGTGATTTGAAAAGCAGGATCCTCCAATTATGTTTAGAATATTGTCTTTTCATACAGAAGGATAAAAGGCGGCACGGTGGTACAGTGGTTAGCACTGTTGCTTCACAGCTCCAGGGTCCCAGGTTCGATTCCCGGCTTGGGTCAGTGTCTGTGCGGAGCGTGCATGTTCTCCCCGTGTCTGCGTGGGTTTCCTCCGGGTGCTCTGGTTTCCTTCGACAAGTCCCGAAAGACGTGCTGTTAGGTGAATTGGACATTCTGAATTCTCCCTCTGTGACCCGAACAGGCGCTGGAATGTGGTGACTAGGGGCTTTTCACAGTCACTTCATTGCAGTGTTAATGTAAGCCTACTTCCGATGCCGGTTCGGATACACAGAGGGAGAATTCAGAATATCCAATTCACCTAACAGTACGTCTTTTGGGACTTGTGGGAGGAAACCGGAGCACCCGGAAGAAACCCACGCAGACACTGGGAGAACGTGCAGACTCCACACAGAGAGTGACCCAAGCCGGGAATCGAACCTGGGACCCTGGAGCGGTGAAGCAACTGTGCTACCGTGCTGCCCATTATTGAATTCATTGAGTAGCCATCATCTGTATTATAGTTTGTCAGTTATCTTTTCACCTGTTAGTTAATAAATCATCTTTCTAGCTGACAAGCTCGATGTTCTGTGTACATCATTACCACAGTCACAACACAACACAACAATGGTGGGTTACCTTCTTGGAAAAGGTAGTCTGGAAGATTGACTTAATTGAATGCTTTTCGAGATCAATATGTTACATAGGAACAGGAGTAGGCCATTCAGCCCCTCGAGCCTGCTCTGCTTTCAATGAGATAATGGATGATGTGTGACCTAACTCTATACACCTGCCTTTGGCCCATATAAGAACATAAGAATTAGGAGCAGGAGTAGGCCATCTGGCCCCTCGGGCCTGCTCCGCCATTCAATGAGATCATGGCTGATCTTTTGTGGACTCAGCTCCACTTTCCCGCCCGGAAACCAGAACCCTTAATCCCTTTATTCTTCAAAAAACGATCTATCTTTATCTTAAAAACATTTAATGAAGGAGCCTCAACTGCTTCACTGGGCAAGGAATTCCATAGATTCACAACCCTTTGGGTGAAGAAGTTCCTCCTAAACTCAGTCCTAAATCTACTTCCCCTTATTTTGAGGCTATGCCCCCTAGTTCTGCTAATGTATCTTTTCTTAACAAAATTCTCTCTGTCTCAGATTTAAAATTAACGGTTCCAGCTTCACCTGCTGTTTGTGTGAGAGAGTTCCAAACCTCTACCACCCTTTGAGTGAAGAGGTTCTTCCCAACATCTCTCCTGAATGGTCTGGGCCTAATGTTTAGATGAATGCCCCCTAGTTTTAGAACCTCCAACCAGTGGAAATACTTTATCTTATCTATCCTGTCTTTCCCTGTTAATACCTTTAAATATTTCGATCAGATCACTCCTTAACCCTCTAAATTCTAGTGAAAACAGGCCTAATTTGTGTAATTGTATAATTTGTCTCCTCGTAATCGATTGGGAACAACTAGAGACAAAGTTATTTTCGATGTTAGTATTGTGTAATTAAGTAGTAATCTCATCGTAAAAGTTCTTCTGGTTAAAAATGATCAGAATACAATTGAATTCCATATTAAGTTTGAGAGTGACATAATCAAGGGGCAGCACGGTAGCATTGTGGATAGCACAAATGCTTCACAGCTCCAGGGTCTCAGGTTCGATTCCGGCTTCGGTCGCTGTCTGTGTGGAGTCTGCACATCCTCCCCGTGTGTGCGTGTGAATTGCGCTTTCACATAGCCGTTCGTCAGTCCAGAAGTAAAACACTCGAACACGTTGGTAACGAATATTTGTTTATTCACGGCCGGGACAAATCTCTAAGCAGTCGGGGAACCACCTTCGAGAAGTGCCAAAGTCCCAGAGTACGGACTGTCCCTTTATACAATCACAGCTTAGGGGTGGTCCCCTTAAATTCCTAGATACACCAATGATTTGGCAAGGATCCAGAACATGTACTTATATGGAATTATTATCCTCGAGGTAGGATGGTTACTCTGACATAATCATTAGCACGGTTCACTAATACTGCTGCTGCTAACGGTTTTCCTATCCTATCCGTCCATCAGGTCCAACTTCCTTATCTCCTTCCCTCTCATGCTCCTGAGTCAGCTCTTTCACATTCCAATGCCCATTGTCTCAGTTAACAAGGTTTTACACACTCATCTTTGCTGTCTCTGCACTAACAGATACAGAGATCTGTTCTCATTCCATTCCCTCAACCCTTTAATATCCTTTTACTTGATGATCACAGATATATTTCAGAACCTTAATATTACGTACAGACAGCAAGGTTAAAACAAGACAATAAATGTAATCCACTTCCACATGCGTGGGTTTCCTCCGGGTGCTCTGGTTTCCTCCCACAGTCCAAAGATGTGCAGGTTAGGTGGATTGGCCATGATAAATTGCCCTTAGTGTTGGGTGGGGTTGCTGGGTTATGGGGATAGGGTGGAGGTGTTGACCTTGGATAGGGTGCTCTTTCCAAGAGCCGGTGCAGACTCGATGGGCCGAATGGTCTCCTTCTGCACTGTAAATTCTATGAAAAACAAGAATCTTAAACTTTAACAAAACCAATCACTGATTTAGGTTAATTAGATAAATAGACTGAGAGGTATGATGGGAAATAAACAGTGGGAAGCCTTTTAAAGAAATAATTCAACATTTTCAACCAAGGTAGGTTCCAGTAAAACGCACAAGCTCAATCAGAAAAATCCAGCCATGGCTCACTAGGAAAGTTGAGGATTGTCGTAGATATTTTAAAAAAGGACTTGCAATGTTGTAAGATTCGAGAATATTACCATGACTTAAGAAAGGAGGAAGTGAGAAAATAGGGAACAACGGCAAAGGTAATCTTTTTTTTCTTTTTTTATGGGATGTGGGAGTTGCTGGCTGAGCCAGCATTTATTTCCCCATTCCTTTTTCTTTTGTTTTATAAATTTTAGAGTACCCAATTACTTTTCAATTAAGGGGCAATTTAGCGTGGCCAATCCACCTTCCCTGCACATCTTTGGGTTGTGGGGGTGAGACCCACACAGACATGGGGAGAATGTGGAAACTCCGCACATACAGTGACCAGGGTCCTCGGCGCCGTGAGGCAGCAGTGCTAACCACTGCGCCACCGTATCGCCCTGTGTTGCCCACCCCTAATTGCCCATGCGTGTCTCGCTCTGCCATTTCAGAGGGGCATTTACAAGTCAAACACATTGCTGTGGGTCTGGAGTCACATGACGGCCAGACCGGGTAAGGACGGCAGATTTCCTTCCTGAATTGGGACATTAGTGAACCAGATGGGTTTTCACAACAATCGACGATGGTTTCATTGTTAATCCCAGATTTGTCTTCAATTCAAATTTCACCATCTGCCGTGGTGGGATTTGACCATTACTCTGGGTCTACAATACCACAACGCCACTGCCTCCCGTAACCTTTGTCAGTTTAGCTCCCTTGGCTAAATCGCTGGCTTTTTAAAGCAGACCAAGCAGGCCAGCAGCATGGTTCGATTCCCGTACCAGCCTCCCCGGACAGGCGCCGGAATGTGGCGACTAGGGGCTTTTCACAGTAACTTCATTGAAGCCTACTCGTGACAATAAGCGGTTTTCATTTCATTTCAGTAGTAGGAGAAAATGCTGGAATCTATTATTGAAGCAATGAACCAGAAAATCATAGAATGGTTGGGCAAAGTCAACATGGCTTTATGAAAAAGAAATGTTTGACAAATTTATCAGTGCTTTGAGGATGTAACCAGTGAGGAAGATAAAGGGGAGTCAGTAGTTGCAATATACTTGGATTTCCAAAAGGCATTCAATAAGGTGTCAGCATTTATTGCCCATCCCTAATTGCCCTTGGGAAGGTGAACCGCCTTGTGGAGTAGGTACACCTACAGGTGCTGTTAGTGAGGGAGTTCGAGGATATCGATCCAGTGACAGAACGGCGATATAACTCCAAGTCAGGATAGTGTGAGACTTGGAGGGGAACTTGCAGATGGTGGTGTTCCCTTGCGCCTGTTGCCTTTGATTGACTCGCGGGAGAGGTCGCAGGTTTTGGATGGTGCTGTCGAGTACCACAGAATGGACAGCGGAACTGTATCTCAAACTGGGTCAAGGCCTTCAGGAGGAGATGTTTGGGGGGGGGGGGGGGGGGGTGTGCTTTGATGTGCTCTAATCCCACTCTCATTGGAACAGATCTAAGATTGAGTCACAGGGCGCAACAGGGGCTGGTTGAGCACAGTGGGCGAAACAGCTGGCTTGCAATGCAGAACAATGCCAGCAGTGCGGGTTCAATTCCCGTACCGGCCTCCCCGAACAGGCCCTGGAATGTGGCGACTAGGGGCTTTTCACAGTAACTTAATTGAAGCCTACTTGTGACAAGAAGTGATTATTATTATTATTAATTTAATAGGAAAAAACCATTTTGGGCGTGAATAACAGGGTGTTTTTGGTGCCTGCACTGTCGAGAAGGACCCTGCCAACAAACAACTTTATTTTTTGCCTTGGCAAGGAATGCCCTGCCGGGCTGCATTTATCTCCATTTCCACTTTTAAATGCAGTCCCGATCTCTCGACCCCCACTGCGTCTTCCGGTCCCCCACCCCCAATGCCCCAACTTACTCGTTAGGGGATCCTCGTGCCTCCCCCCTCACCCCACCTCATGAGGGCAAGGCATCTCCAAGCCCGATACCTGGCATGGGTAATCTGGGCACCGTGGCACTGCCTGACTGGCACCATGGTAGTACCCCTGCCAGCCTCACAGTGCCATCTGGAAACACAGGCACTGCCAAGGTGCCCAGGTGCCAGTGCCAATCTGGCAGTTCCAAGGTGTCCAGGTGGCAGTGGGAGTGCCAGGGTACTACCCTGCCCAGAGCCCAACCACCCAGGGGCCACCAATGGCCTGTGGCTATGTCTGTGCTCGGATCCCTGGAGAGGGAGCAGTCATGTCCACCAGCACTCTTGAGGCTTTCTACTACTGGTGGGTTCAGGGGGTTTGGAGTGCATTATCAACACCAGGAATGTTATTTTAAATGGATAAGTTTCCATAATAGTTTTTATTTTTGATTACAGTGGGGTAATAGTGCCCTTTTCTGAACTTTAACTCCATTCCCCCCCGCCAGCTTCAGTCAAAAATGTTGCCCGCGAGATCCAAGCAAGAGTCATTTGTCTTCCGGAAGTCCCCAGACAATAATCTCGGAGTGGTTGTCACTTGGCCATGATGATGCAGTGCCAAAGAATGGTGTCACAGAGAAACCCTTCCCCAACATCCAGCTGGCACTATGCATTACATCGGAAAATAACTCTCCAACACAGTAACTATAATGAATCCCAAGAGTTTCTGTAGCAGTGCGACACGTTGCTATTACTCGTTTCCTGTTGTGGTCACCATGGTTTATCCATCTTTCCTT